>NW_027642069.1:0-17116 GCF_032717465.1 Coenobita brevimanus
CATGCACATCTCACAATGTTCATCCAGTCAGCTCGGTCTCTTGTCAGTTCCCTAGCCTCACTGACTTCCAAACCGCTCTTCCTCACACACTCATCCACCATATCCCTCCACCTTCTCCATGACCTACCTTGCTTCCTCCTTTCTTCTGAGAATGGTTTGCTATCAGTTGTCTCACGGCAGTTGAGTCTCAGTTAGGAAGAGAAAGTGAGGTTTCGAGGAGGTGGTGCTCAACAGAAAGTTAGAGGAAAGGAAAATGAAGAAGTGGGTCAGACAGTGGTTCCAGGCATCTCGCTGGGTCGCCGCCGGGAGAGAGAAGGATGGTGGAGGCATTTATGTTCCCTCTCCTCCCCTGGGGACTCTGACGCTAGATTATGAGATGCCACTTTGGTTGAATTTTGAATAGGAAGTTTAGTGTGTGATGTGCATGTAGTTTGGTGTTGGCAATTAGAAGAACTTGTATTAGAGAGCATGCTGGTCTACTCTATGAGTTACTGAAGCACTGAAAAAGTTCAGCAAACGGGGATGGCCAGGAGCTAGTCCCGAGGGCTGATGAAACGGGACCTCCAGCTCTCCCTGTCATCAGGATTCCATCCACCTTGGGAGTACCGCCCTGCTTGACTGGTGATACAGTACACTCACGGATGCCTGCTTATAATAAAAAAAAATCGTTATCGGATCGGAGGAGTTAACAGAACAATCTGAAAGTAGCCAGAATGAAACAGAACAACTATGCCGTAAGGTTCGAGGAAGGTAATGGGTTATGTTTCCAATCCTTCTACCTGGGGGCTTATTTCCAAGTTGGATAACATCATCTCGGGAACCTTTCGACTGCCGGGTTGATAATGCATGAGTCAACCATCCCTCTAGAACTGTAGTGCATCCCTTCCAGACATGTGCGTTGAAGAGAGAGCAGTAGTATATCCTTACATGCGTTCACAATTACCCAACATGTAGACGTTCCTTGGATGGCATACGAAACTCTCTCATTCACAAGCACAATCACTCGAAAAGCACAGGTCTTCATATTATATGCTACTAGTCCATGTCTTGCTCCTCTTTATCTACCCATCTCCTGTCTACTCTGCTTCTTTTCCAACATCCCTCCTTCAATACCCTTTTTCCTTCTCTCTCTCTCTCTCTCTCTCTCTCTCTCTCTCTCTCTCTCTCTCTCTCTCTCTCTCTTACTCTATGAAGAAGAAAGAGAAGAAGAAGAAGAAGAAGAAGAAGAATTTGTGTTGTGCTTCGCAGCCTTCGTTAAGACTCAAGGTCTGCTATTCAGAACGACAACGACGATATCTGTAACTATGAAGGTTCTTGGTGTTTCCCGGGATAAAGAACTAGGACCGTGTATACAAGCGTTGCCTGTGACCCTGTGGGGTGGGGGAGGGAATTCCACTTTGGGAAACGACCTCCGGTGTCCCGCTTTGCTCATCGGACCCATATTTCCTTTGGGCTGATTTCATCATACACCTAGGTTGTACTGTAGACCTCTTCGCCCCATGAGCCTAATACCCATGAACTTTCTGTATATTCTCACTGTGCTGCCACCCAACCACTCCACACTCACTCTGCCAGTCCACCCAACCTTCTTGACCACCCATACGCACATTTACCTTGTCCAACCACGCCCCTGCTCACCCACACTTAACCCACCCGACAACCCATACAGTCCACCTACTCACCCACCTACAGTGCCCCCCAACCTGCATCGCCACATCCCACCCACCTATCGATCCATCCACCCATTTCCCACCCAGCTGATCACCATGTCTGTTAATGTTCATTCTATATGGCGATTTTTGAAGTGTAAGTATATATATTGTTGATGAAGGACGTTAAAACCTACGGTATTTGTACCAAGCTCTATAGTGTTGACCTAATTAATTCTATTTTTGGCCAACAGAGGCGCCACTATTCGACTTTTAATCAAACCACTAACTTCCTCATGAAAAGTTACTCCTGTTAGACCTCTTTGGAGCTTTTTCGATAGTTCGTCCTTAATTTCTCTACCCCACACGGACACACATTGAAAATTGATATTAGACAAAAACAATGGCAAGTTTTATATGATGTTTATATACTTACAAAATTGCATTTCTTTCTGCCTGTCTGTTTGCCTTTCTAGAATATATCAGTTTTAATGTATGTATTTATGCATGTGTGTGTATGTATGTATAAATGTATGTACAGTATGTTACATTAAAGAACTTGACACGCACGTAATGCTGCTGAAATAGATAATACTAAGTAGAATTTTATGGACGGTCGGATGAATGAATGGTTGAAGATATTAACAAGATTAATTGTAAATGATGGCATATCTAATCTCCCAGTTCGATAAATTCTCCTCGACGTAATAAACTAGATTGAAGAGAGGCACGCATAAAATAGCAAAAACTTCCGTCGTCTTCATGGATATTTAGTTTCATAAAAGTCCATCAGATTCTTTCATTTTCCATCACACAAGCTTAAGAATCCTCCAGTCCCTTATGCTCCCTCAGTCACCTTTAGTGTCTAATACTCTTTGTCCATCGGCTTGACAGCACGAAGGAGAGAGGGACTGAGGGGAAAGGGTGACGAAAAGAAATTAAAGAGTGAGAGAGAGAGAGAGAGAGAGAGAGAGAGAGAGAGAGAGAGAGAGAAGAGAGAGAGAGAGAGAGAGAGAGAGAGAGATCCTGGGAGAAAGAACAGAAGAGGGGGTAAGTCAGTAAGAAAAAGCTGGAGACAAATTAAGCTAAGTGAGGGTGATTGAATGCTGGAGGAAAGGAGACTGCTGTGTGTGTGTGTGTGTGTGTGTGTGTGTGTGTGTGTGTGTGTGTGTGTGTGTGTGTGTGTGTGTGTGTGTGTGTGTGTGTGTGTGTGAGAGAGAGAGAGAGAGAGAGAGAGAGAGGGAAGTAGGGATAGGGAAATAAAGGGATCTGCAAAAGGGTTAGAGAGTGGAAGAGGAAGAAAGAGGAAAAAGAAAGAAAACAAAAGAGGAGAGAGGTATGAATCAGAACAGAGAGGAAGGGTCGGAGGAAGAAGAGAAAAGCGGAGTACTGTAACTGTGAAGACAAGGGAGGATGGGAAGGGGATGGAGCAGAGAGGGAAGAGAAAGATGAATACAGTTAGGAGAGAAGAGAAACAGGAAAAGAGGAGAGAATAGAGGGATTGGGAAAGAGGAGGGAGAGAGGAGAGGACTGGATGAGGTAATGTGGTGAGCGAAGGGAGAAGGAATGGATAAGGAGGGAAAAGGGAAAGGAGATACTGCAGATGAGAAGAGGGAGAGGAAAAAGAAAAAGAGACTAGAAAAGGGAGATGTAAGTAAGAAGAGAGGGACTAGTGGGAAAGAGTTAAGGGAGGAGCAGGAGAGTGAATTGAAATTAAGGAAGGAGGAGGAGATACAGAGAGAGAGAGAGAGAGAGAGAGAGAGAGAGAGAGAGAGACAAGATATTAATTACACTAATCTAGCTCTGTGTGTCGGGTTTCAAGGCCAATTTAATTTGCGTCTGTAATGAACTCGTGCAGATCAGCTGTACAAGAACACAGGAGTTACTAAGCTCGACATCTCAAGTGTGGCCGTAATATACTGGCATAAGTTTACTGTTTGTTGCGAACTGGAGGAATACTTGAGATTAAACAGATAAATATTACAGTGGTTAAATTGTGCTGGTAGTTCAGATTATGACCATTTGTCTTTAGTAGCAATATTTAAGTTTATAAAAAAATCCTGCCATGTTGAGGAAGTATTTGACGACTTCTGTTGCAGATTGTATTTAGCTAGGACTTACAAATATCGGTTAGTTTTGTTTGCCCAACGTGTAGTCTGGACGATAATTTCGATATATCCCTGGGATATCGAGTTACTGAACTGAAATTCCAGCCTCCTCCCACTATTACAGACTCAGGGACATAACATTGCATAAAGATCCAACTTCATCTACTTCTCATTTCCATCTGATAACTAACACACGTAAGCAACAAAAAGTCTTTTCTTCTTGATGATTACTTTTGACTTGATAAATCAGGGAGGAAATACATGCACCTGGTCAAAGTATGAACCAGATGCAGTTAACATGAGGTATGCTTTTGTCTCTGTACAGCTATGGAGATAGAAAATTTCGTTCCATAAACTTTGAAAAACGACCACTAAGGCGATGACTTTCGAAAAACATTGATAGGATCATTGGAGTCCAACTAGTCGTTTTAGGATATCGTAATGTAAGTTTTACAAATGCAGGAACCAAACTTTTTAAGTAATATTACTTTTCGTCATTGTACATTCGCATTTGGTAATTCAGATATACATTTGAGGCTTTTATATAATGAAAATAGATACCAACATTTTAATTACTGTACAGCTGAACCCAGTGATTCTGTTACTCTTCAAAACAGCGTGAATATTGCTGATTAGGTACAAGAGATCTCATTATGTTCTGGGGCAGCTTAGAGGGAATATAAGTGAACCGTTTAATATAAATTTATTAATCTTCAAGATGAATTCACTGGTTCTGATGCTACTTTGATAGCGTGTTAAGTAACTATTGACCGATACTTCAAAAATACTGCCACAGTTACTTCCTGTGTCTGAGAACATTGAAGTAGCTAGTGTCTGCATGCAGAAGTTTGTAAGGATAATAGTCTTACCATCACAAAATGTTTGCAAATACCGTTTTGTTTGTTTCCATACCATTACTTAGGCCACAAGAACCAGTTCTCATCAAAAAGTTGAAAAAAAACAAAATTTTCACATATTTTCTCGTATCGCCATGTCTGGAGTTTCGCGCCGTCGTGTAGTACCACGTTGTTGCACATTTTTGTTCAGTATTTGACACTCGCTGGAGTTCCCACAATAAATACAAAAGAGATTAGGTTGATATTTATTATAGTTCTCTTGAATGAAACAAAAGAACATAGAAACTGAACATTTTCGCATGTTGCGATTTCCAAAAATTTCAGACCCTCGCCTCGCGTGCGATAGCCAAAATTTACTTGGCATTTTTCTGAGACTTCCTGGACTTACCCTGGCCTAATTCAGAAGAATTAGGTCGATATCTATTATCGTTGTGGTGAAAGACTCGAACAAATGCCCATACTGGCTACATATATACACAGATTAACTATTATTTCGATGAACAGAAATGGCTTTCTGTCTCTTGGTAAAGTTTCAAACAATAATGGTTTTACCTGTCAGGGACTTAAACCTAATGGAACGAGGTTACAACCCTTCCATCTTGTTCAGATATGACAAGTTAGGGTAACAAGGTCTCATTAGGCTTCCACACAGTTACCAGTCAATGTAAGAGAACTATTGACCACAACTGTACATAGTTTAACAAGATTCCATTTAATTTCCACACGGTTACTAGTCAGTATAAGAAAACTACTGACCAAAACTATTACAATCATAAGGTTTGTAAGATCTCATTTATACATACAGGGGTCGTATGTGCCATATTCTGATTCCGTGTGGTTTTCCACTGCAAATTTTTGGCACCATACATATTGTCTGAATCCTGAGAATTCTTAGATTCTAAAAAGCTTTGGTGCCATTTTTTTGTATGAGTGTAAGATTTTTTTTTTTTAGAGATTTGAAATAATAGTTCGAAAATCGCCATAAAAAACTACCAAAATGGAATCTCCACTCACAATGTTCATCCAGCAGCCAGCTCAGTCTCTTTTCACTTCCCTAGCCTCACCGACTTCCAAGCCTCTCGTCCTCAGCACTCCATCCACCATATCCCTCCACCATCTGCATGACGTACCTAAGCTTCCTCCCTCCTTCAAGAGAATCAGTTGTCTCATATGGCTGAGTCTCAGTTAGGAAGAGGTGAGGTTTGGAGGAGGAAGAGCTGGTGCTCAACGAAGGAAAGTTAGAGGAGAGGCCGCGAATGTTGCAAAAATGAAGAAGTGAGTCAGACGAGTGGTTCCAGGCATCATAGCAGGGTCGCTCTGCCGGAAGAGGGGAGGATGGTGGAGGCATTTATGTTCCCCTCTCCCTCCCAAGGGGACCTACGGGAAACGGTAATGAGATACCATTTTGGTTGAATTTTGAATAGGAAGTTTAGTGTGTGATGTGCATGTACTGTAGTGTGGTGTTGACAGTTAGAACCTGTATTGGGAAGTATGCTGGTCTACTCTCTGTGCTACTGAAACAGTTCAAAGGTTCAGCAAAAGGGAATGGCCATCAGTGAGTCCCGAGGGGCTGATGAAACCGGAGCTCCAGCTCTCCTTGTCATCAGCATTCCATCCACAATGGGAGGACCGCCCTGCTCGACTGGTGCTAAAAAGTATACTCACACGGATGCCTGCTTATAATAAAAAAAAATCGTTATCGGATCGGAGGAGTTAACAGAACAATCTGAAACTAGCCAGAATGAAACAGAACAACTTTGCCGTAAGGTCGAGGAAGGTAATGGAGTATGTTTCCAATCCTTCTACACGAGGGCTTGTTTCCAAGTTAGATAGCATCATCTGGGAACCTTTCGGCAGCCAGGTTGATAATGCATGGAGTCAACCATCTCTCTAGAACTGTAGTGCATCCCTTCCAAGACATGGGCGTTGAAGAGAGACAGTAGCATATCCCTTGTGCGTTCACAAGTACCCAACATGTAGACGCTTCCTGGGTGGCATAAACAAACTCTCTCATTCACTGGCGAGTCACTCGAAAAGCTGGAATCTACATATTATATGCTACTGGTCGTTCCATGCTCCTCTTTATCTACCCATCTCCTGTCTCCTCTGCTCTTCTTTTCAAAATCCCTCCTTCAACACCCTTTTTCCCTTCTCTCTCTCTCTCTCTCTCTCTCTCTCTCTCCTCTATGAAGAAGAAGAAGAAGAAGAAGAAAAAGAAAAATTTGTTCAGTGCTTCACAGCCTTCAGTTAAGACTCAGGTCTGCTATTCACAACGACAACAACAGTATCTGTAACTAAGGAGGTTCTTCGTGTTGCCCGGGATAAAAAGCTAGAACCGTGTATACCAGCACTGCCTGAGATCGGGGGGAGGGGGGAATCCCATTTTGGGAAACGACCCCCGGTGACCTGCTTTGCTCACTGGACCTTTGGGCTGATTTCACCATAGACCTTGTTGTACTGTAGACCTCTTCGCCCCATGGGCCTAATACCCATGAACCTTCTGTTTTTTCTCACTGAGCACCCACCTAAGCACTCCCACACTCCACACTGTAACCCACGGAACCTTCTTGACCACCCACACGCACATTTACCTTGTCCACTCACTCACCTGCTCACCCACACTAACCCACTCGACCACCCATGCAGTCGATCTTCTCACTCACCCACAGTGCCCCCACCCACCACCACCACACACACACCCACATACCCAACCCTGCCCACCCACCCCACTTACTGATCCATCCGCACACTTCCCACCCAGCTGATTACCATGTCTGAAATGTTCATTTGATATGGTGATTTTTTGAGGTCATAATATTTATAGGGTTGATGAATGACATTAAAAACTACGGTATTTGTACCAAGCTCTATAGTGTTGACCTAATTAATTCTATTTTTGGCAACAGAGATGCCATTATTCGACCTTAAATCAAACTACTAACTTCCCTCATGAAAAGTTACTCCTGTTAGGCCTCTGTGGAGCGTCTCTTTCGATTTGTTCCCCCGTAATTTCTGTACACCACAAGGACACACTTGAAAACTGATATTAGATAAAAACGAAGACAAGTTTTATATGATGTTTATACGCATATATAATTGTATTTCTCTCTGCCTGCCTGTTTTTCCTCTCTAGAATATATCAGTTGTAATGTATGTATGTATGCATGTGTGTGTATGTAAGCTAAATGTAAGTATGTATAAGTATGTTACATTACAAGACTTGTGCGCACGTATGTATTTGTGAATGTATGTATGTATTAGGAATATATGGACGGTCGGATGAATGAATGCATGGAGATATTAACAAAATTAATCGTAACTGATGGCACATCTGAACTCCCAGTTAGAAAAATTCTCCTCGACGTAATAAAATAGAGTTGAAGAAGCACGGATAAAATAGTAAAGACTTCCATCGTCTTCATCGATATTTAGTTTTATAAAAGTCCGTCAGATTCCTTCATTTTCCATCACATAGTTTAAGAACCCTCTGATCCCTTATTCTCCCTCAGTCACCTTCAGTGCCTAATACTTTTTACCCATCGGCTTGACGTACGAGGGAGAGAGGGACTTTTTTTTTCTTTGCACGCGAGGAAGAAGGAACCAAAGGCCATGAGCTCATTATAACAGTTCCCTCCAAGAGAAAAAACAAAATAAAAGAGAGAGCCAAATTCAAGATTCATTCATTTCGAGATGCCTGGACACACTGCGTTTGAATGACTGGATGTCATAGGCAGCAGGAAGCCCCAGACAGAGGGAGACTGTTCTAGAGTTGACCTGTTGCATAAATGAAGGACTGGGAGTAACGGTTAACTCTTGCATTAGAGAGTTGGACAGAAAAGGGATGAGAGTTTGCTGTTACACGGGTGCTACGCACCCGTCGTAGAAAGGTGGAGAAATGCAAGCAGACAGTTCAGAGGAGCAGTGACCATTAAAGAGTAGCGATAGAAAAGAGAGTAAAGATGCAACAGTGCGGCGAAGAGACAGAGGTTGAAGGGAGTCAGTAAGACGAGGAGAGTTAATGAGACGAAAAGCCATTGACTCCAACCTGTTGAGAAGAGCCCAGCATAAGGGGAGCCACTCCCCACACATAAGAATTATACTCCACACAGGGGCAGATAAAACCCCTGTATAGAGTCAACAATTGTGCAGGGTAAAAGAAAGAACGGAGTCGGCCCAGCACACCCAATCTCTTGGAAGCAGATTTTACAAGAGGTGTAATATGCAAGCTTTTCCAAGATAAGTCCCGAGTAAATGAAATCCCAAGCATGTTCAAGGATGATGCAGGATTAAGCTGAATATTATTAAACATTAGGTGGGTATACCTGTGGAAAATTTTGATGGGTTGATAGGTGTAAGAACTGAGTCTTATATGTAATAAAAACAACAAAATTATTTTTTTCCCCAGTCAGAGATACGAGCCAAGTCAGACATTAGTTGTGCCATAGCCTCATCCCTTGTTTGTTGAAGTAACTGCTGAGATGGGCGTTGTGGGATTCGGAATGGGAAAGGTAAAGGGTGGAGGCATCAGCGTATGAGTGGATAGGGTTAGATGTACAGCTTAGAAGGTCATTGATGAATAAAAGAAAGAGAGTTGGTGATAGGACAGAGCCCTGAGGAACACCAATGTTGATAGATCTAGGAGAACAATGGCCGTCTACAAGGGGCCAGCAGCTATAGAACGACCAGAAAGGGAAGCTAGCGATGAAAGCACAGATAGAAGGATAGACCGTAAGAGAGCAGTTTGCAAATTAAAGATTTATCCCAGACACTATCGAAAGCCTTTGAGATGTCAAGTGCAATGGCAAAGCTTTCTGCCAAAGTCCCGAAAGGAGGACGACCAGGAGTCTGAAAGGTAGGTGAGAAGATCACCAGTGGAGAGTCCTCGACGGAACCCGTACTGACGACCAGAAAGAAATTTTTCTATTGAGAATTGACTCGAAAAGTTTTGAAATACAAGGACGTTGAAGCAATTGGACGATAGTTGGAGGGTTGGGAGTGGTCACCCTTCTTTGGGACTGGGCTCAATGACAGCAAACTTTCCAGCAAAAAGTGAAGGTGCAAAGTTGACGTACAAAGGCGGAAAGAGTTTGCCTAGGCGTAAGGTGTAAGCACAGAAGCACAGTTCTTGAGAACAACAGGAGGTGGCTCCATCAGGCCCATATGGCTTGTTAGTACTGAAGCCAGCGATGGCGGAAAATACATCAGCTGAAGAAATTTTAATGTCAGCCATGAGGAAGTCAGAGGCGAGAAGTGATGGAGGAACAGCACCGGAATCGTCTAAGGTGGAATTGGAGGAGAAAGTTCTGTGCGCAGAGATCTGCTTTATCAGTAGGAGAAATAGCTACAGAACCATCAGAGTGGAAAAAGAGGAGGGAAGGATGATGAGGTAAAGTTGTTAGAAAGGTTTTTGGCAAGGTGCCAGGAAGGAGCGGGAAGAATTCGAGAGTTGGAGAGTTGAGAGCATTTAGTACGGATGAAATTTTTTTTTTTTAGGGGAAAGGGTGACGAAAGACGTAGAGAGAGAGAGAGAGAGAGAGAGAGAGAGAGAGAGAGAGATCGTAGGAGAAAGAACAGAAGAGGGATAAGTCAGTAAGAAAAAGCTGGAGTCAAATTAAGCTAAGAGAGGGAGATTGAATTCTGGAGGTAACTAGACTGTGTGTGTGTGTGTGTGTGTGTGTGTGTGTGTGTGTATGTGTGTGTGTGTGTGTGTGTGTGTGTGTGTGTGTGTGTGTGTGTGTGTGAGAGAGAGAGAGAGAGAGAGAGAGAGAGAGAGAGAGAGAGAGAAAGAGTAAGGGATAGAGGAAATAAAGGGATCTGCAAAAGGGTTAGAGAGTGGAAGAGGAAGAAAGAGGAAAAGAAAGAAAACAAAAGAGGAGAGAGGTCTACGAGCAGAACAGAGAGGAGGGTCGGAGGAAGAAGAGAAAAGCGCACAATATGTAACTACAATAGAGGATGAAGGAAGGGGAAGGAGCAGAGAGGGAAGAGAAAGATGAGTAATTTGGGAGAGGAGAGAAAGATGAAAGAGGAGAGAATAGAGGATGGGAAAGAGGAGGGAGAGGACTGGATGAGGTAATGTGTTGACCGAAGGGAGACGGACAGGATAAGGAGCAGGAAAGGGAAAGAGATACTGCAGATGAGAAGAGTGGGAGAAAAGAAAGAAAAAGAGACTAGAAAGGAGATGTAGTAAGAACAGAGGGACTAGTGGGAAAGAGTTAAGGAGGAACAGGAGGGTGAAAGGAAATTAAGGAAGGAGGAGGAGAGATGAGAGAGAGAGAGAGAGAGAGAGTGAGAGAGAGAGAGAGTGACCATGATGTAATTACACTAATCTAGCTCTTGTGTCGGGGTTTCAAGGCCAGTTTAATTTGCGTCCTGTAATGAACTCGTGCAGATCAGCTGTACAAGAACACAGGAGTTACTAAGCTCGACATCCTCAAGACTGTAATATACTGGCCTAAGTTTACTGTTTGTTGCGAATTGGAGTGAATACTTGAATTATACGAGATAAATATTAGCAGTGGTTAAAATTGTTTGCACCAGTAGTTCGAATTGATGACCGTTTGTCTTTGGTATCAGTATTTAAGTTAATAAAAAAAAATCACCATGTTAAGGAAGTATTTGACGACTTCCAGTTGCAGATTGTATTTATCTAGGACATACAAATATCGGTTAGTTTTGTTTCCCGAACGTTCAGTCACGGACGCTAATTTCGATATATCCTTGGGATTTCCGAGTCATTGAACGGAAATTCCAGCCTCCTCCACTATTACAGACTCGGGGACATGACATTGCATAAAGATGAACTACGCATGCTTATCATTTCCATCTGATATCTAACAACTCGCAAGGGAACAAAAGTCTTTTCTTCTTGATGTTTACTTTTTTTGACTTGATGCGTCAGGGGAATGGAAATACATGCACCTGGTCCAAAGTATGAACCAGTTGCAGTTAACATGAGGTATGCTTTTGTCTCTGTACAGCTATGGAGATAGAAAATTTCGTTCCATGACTTTGAAAAACGACCACTGAGCGATGACTTTCGAAAAACATTGATGGGATCATTGGAGTCCAATAGTCGTTTTAGGATATCATGTGTAAGTTTTACAGATACTCGAACCAAACTCTTTTAAGTAATATTCACTTTTCGTCATTGTACAATTCGCATTTGGTAAATCAGATATACATTTTGAGGCTTTCATATAATGAAAATAGATACCAACATTTTAATTATACTGTACAGCTGAACTCAGTGATTCTGTTACACTTCAAAACAGCGTGAATATTATTGTTGATTAGGTACAAGGTGAGATCTCATTTTTTCCAAAATGGAATCTCCTCACAATGTTTGGGACAGCTTAAAGGGAATATAAGTGAACTGTTTAATATAAATTTATTAATCTTCGAGAGATGGTGGGAAGTCACTGGTTCTGATGATACTTTGATAGCGTGTTAAGTAACTATTGACCGATACTTCAAAAAATACTGCCACAGTTACTTCCCTGTGTCTGAGAACATTGAAGTAGGTACTGTCCTGCACTTGCAGAAATTTGTGGAGACCATTAGTCTTTCCATCACAAAAATGTTTGCAAATACCGTTTTGTTTGTTTCCATACCATTACTTAGGCCACAAAGACCAGTTCTCATCAAAAAGTTGAAAAAAAAAAAAAAATATTTTCACATTTTCGTCGTGTCGCCATGTCTAACAGTTTTCGCAAGCCGTCACGTTGTGAGTACACGATGGTGACACATTTTCTGTTCAGTATTTGACACCTCGCTGGAGTTCCCCTGACTAATGCAAAAGAATTAGGTTGATATTTATTACAGTTCTCTTGAATGAAACGAAAAAACATAGAGGCAGACATTTTTGCATGTCGCATTTCCAAAATTCTCGGGCCCTCACCTCGCGTGCATAGCCAAAATTTACTTGGTATTTTCCAGACACTTCCTGGACTTATCCTGGCCTAATTCAGAAGAATTAGGTCGATATCTATTATCGTTGTGGTGAAAGACTCGAACAAAATGCCCATACTGACACATATATACACAGATTAACTATTATTTCGATGAACGAAATGGGCTTTCTGTCTCTTGGTAAAGTTTCAAACAATAATGGTTTTACCTGTCTGGGACTTAAACCTAATGGAATGAGATTACAATCCTTCCATATTGTTTGAATATGACAAGTTAGGGTAACAAGGTCTCATGAGGCTTCCACACAGTTACCAGTCAATGTAAGAGAACTATTGACCACAACTGGACATAGTTTAACAAGATTCCATTTAATTTCCACACGGTTACTAATCAGTATAAGAAAACTACTGACCAAAACTGTACAATCATAAGCTTTGTAAGATCTCATTTATACCACAGGGTCATATGTGCCATATTCTGATTCCGTGGTTTTCCACTGTAAATTTTTGGAACCATACATATTCTGAATCCTGAGAATTCTGAGATTCTAAAAAGCTTTGGTGCCATTTTTTCCTATGAGTCTAAGATTTTTATTTTTTTTAGTGATTTGAAATAATAGTTCGAAAATCGCCATAAAAATCTGCCAAAATGGAATCTCCTCACAATGTTCATCCAGCCAGCTCAGTCTCTTTTCACTTCCCTAGCCTCACCGACTTCCAAACCTCTCGTCCTCAACACTCATCCACCATATCCCTCCACCATCTGCATGACGTACCTCGCTTCCTCCCTCCTTCAGAGAATCAGTTGTCTCATGTAGCTGAGTCTCAGTTAGGAAGAGGTGAGGTTTGGAGGAGGAGAGCTGGTGCTCAACAGAAAGTTAGAGGAAAGGCCGTGAATGTTGCAAAAATGAAGAAGTGAGTCAGACAGTTGTTCCAGGCATCTCGCAGGGTCGCTGCCGGGAGAGGGGAAGATGGTGGAGGCATTTATGTTCCCCTCTCCCTCCCTTGGGAACTCCGAGGCCTTGTAATGAGATACCATTTTGGTTGAATTTGTGTTGAAGTTTAGTGTGTGATGTGCATGTACTGTAGTGTGGTGTTGACAGTTAGAACCTGTATTTGAGAGCATGCTGGTCTACTCTCTGTGCTACTGAAACAATTCAAAGGTTCAGCAAAGGGGAATGGCCATGAGCTAGTCCCGAGGGTTGATGAAACTGGAGCTCCAGCTCTCCTTGTCATCAGCATTCCATCCACAATGGGACGACCGCCCTGCTCGGCTGGTGCTAAAGTATACTCACGGATGCCTGCTTATAATTAAAAAAAATCGTTATCGGATCGGAGGAGTTAACAGAACAATCTGAAACTAGCCAGAATGAAACAGAACAACTTTGCCGTAAGGTCGAGGAAGGTAATGGAGTATGTTTCCGATCCTTCTACCCGAGGGCTTGTTTCCAAGTTAGATAACATCATCTGGGAACCTTTCGGCAGCCGGGTTGATAATGCATGAGTCAACCATCTCTCTAGAACTGTAGTGCATCCCTTCCAGACATAGGCGTTGAAGAGAGACAGTAGCATATCCTTACATGCGTTCACAAGTACCCAACATGTAGACGCTCCCTGGGTGGCATAAACAAACTCTCTCATTCACAAGCACAGTCACTCGAAAAGGACAGGTCTACATATTATATGCTACTGGTCGTTCCATGCTCCTCTTTATCTACCCATCTCCGGTCTACTCTGCTCTTCTTTCAACATCCCTCCTTCAACACCCTTTTTACCCTTCTCTCTCTCTCTCTCTCTCTCTCTCTCTCTCTCTCTCTCTCTCTCTCTCTCTCTCTCTCTCTCTCTTCCTCTCTTCTTCTCTATGAAGAAGAAAGAGAAGAAAAAGAATAAAAAGATAAAGAAGAAGAATTTGTGTTGTTTCACAGCCTTCGTTAAGACTCAGATCTGTTATTCACAACGGCAACGACAGTATCTGTAACTATGAAGGATCCTGGTGTTGCCCGGGATAAAAAACTAGGACTGTGTATACCAGCATTGCCTGGGACCCTGGCGGGTGGAGGAGGGAATCCCACTTTGGGAAACGACCTCCGGTGTCCCGCTTTGCTCACCGGACCTTTGGACTAAATTTACCATAGACCTAGTTGTACTGTAGACCTCTTCGCCCCATGGGCCTAATACCCATGAACCTTCTGTTTTTTCTCACAGTACACCCACCCAACCACTCCCGCACTCACTCTGTCAATCCACCCAACCTTCTTGACCACCCACACGCAAATTTACCTTGTCCACTCACCCACCTGCTCACCCACACTAACCCACCCGACCACCCATATGTCCACCTACTCACCCACCCACAGTGCCCCCACCCACCACCACCACACACACACACACCTACCCAACCCTGCCCACCCACGCCACTTACCCGATCCATCCGCCCACTTCCCACCCAGCTGATCAACATGTCTGAAACGTTGATTTTATATGGTAATTTTTGAAGTGTAATATTTATAGGGTTGATGAATGACATTAAAAACTACGGTATTTGGCCACCAAGCTCTATAGTGTTGACCTAATTAATTCTATTTTTGGCAACAGAGATGCCATTTTTCGACCTTAAATCAAACTACTAACTTCCTCATGAAAAGTTACTCCTGTTAGGCCTCTGTGGAGCTCTTTCGATTGTTCCCCAGTAATTTCTGTACACCACAAGGACACACTTGAAAACTGATATTAGATAAAAACGAAGACAAGTTTTATATGATGTTTATACGCTTATAAAATTGTATTTCTCTCTGCCTGTCTGTTTTCCTTTCTAGAATATATCAGTTGTAATGTATGTATGTATGCATGTGTGTGTATGTAAGTACAAATGTAAGTATGTACAGTATGTTACATTACAAGACTTGTGCGCACGTATGTAATTGTGAATGCATGTATGTAAGTAGGAATATATGGACGGTCGGATGAATGAATGCATGGAGATATTAACAAAATTAATCGTAATTGATGGCACATCTGAACTCCCAGTTAGAAAAATTCTCCTCGACGTAATAAAATAGAGTGAAGAAGCACGGATAAAATAGTAAAGACTTCCATCGTCTTCATCGATATTTAGTTTTATAAAAGTCCGTCAGATTCCTTCATTTTCCATCACATAGTTTAAGAACCCTCCAGTCCCTTATTCTCCCTCAGTCACCTTCAGTGCCTAATATTTCATGCCAATCGGCTTGACGTACGAGGGAGAGAGGGACTTTTTTTTTCTTACGCGAGGAAGAAGGAACCAAAGGCCATTAGCTCATTATAACAGTTCCCTCCAAGAGAGAAAAAAATAAATACAAGAGAGTGCCAAATTCAAGATCCATTCATTTCGAGATGCCTGGACACACTGCGTTTGAATGACTGGAGATCATAGGCAGCAGGAAAAACAGGAGGGAGAGAGTACCAGAGTTGACCTGTTGCATGAATGAAGGACTGGGAGTAACGGTTAACTCTTGCATTAGAGAGTTGGACAGAAAAGGGATGAGAGTTTGCTGCTACACGGGTGCTACACACCAGTCGTAGAGGTGGAGGAATGCATTCAGACAGTTCAGAGGAGCAATGGCCATTAAAGTAGCGATAGAAAAGAGGTAAAGATGCAACAGTGCGGCGAAGAGACAGAGGTTGAAGGGAGTCAGTAAGAGGTGGAGAGTTAATGAGACGAAAAGCCTTTCTACTGCACCCTATTGAGAAGAGCTGTATGTGGGGGAGCCTCCCCACACATAAGAATTGTACTCTACACAGGGGCGGATGAAACCCCTGCATAGAGTCCACAATTGTGTAGGGGTAAAGAAAGAACGGAGTTGGCTTAGCACACCCAATCTCTTGGAAACAGATTTTACAAGAGATGTAATATGATCTTTTCCAAGATTAGTCCCGAGTAAATGAAACCCCAAGCATGTTCAAGGATGATGCAGGCTTAAGCTGAATATTATTAAACATTAGTGGGTATACCTGTAGAAGATTTTGATGGGTTGATAGGTGTAAGAACTGAGTATTAGATGTAATAAAAACAAGATTATTTTTACCCCAGTCAGAGATACGAGCCAAGTCGGACATTAGGTGTGCCATAGCCTCATCCCTTGTTTCTTGAAGTAACTGCTGAGATGGGCGTTGCGGGAATCGAATGGAAAGGTGAAGGGTGGCGTCATCAGCGTATGAGTGGATAGGGTTAGATGTACAGCTTAGAAAGTCATTGATGAATAAAAGGAAGATAGTTGGTGACAGGACAGAGCCCTGAGGAACACCACTGTTGATAGATCTAGGAGAAGAACGATGGCCGTCTACAACAGCAGCTATAGAACGACCAGAATGGAAACTAGCTATGAAGGCACAGATAGAAGGATAGAAACCGTAAGAGAGCAGTTTGCAAATTAAAGATTTATGCCAGACTCGATCGAAAGCCGTTGAGATGTCAAGTGCAATGGCAAAGCCTTCGCCAAAGTCCCGAAAGGAGGATGACCAGGAGTCTGAAAGGTAGGTGAGAAGATCGCCAGTGGAGAGTCCTTGACGAACCTGTACTGACGACCAGAAAGAAGGTTGTGATAGGAAAGATGCCT
>NW_027642070.1:0-4995 GCF_032717465.1 Coenobita brevimanus
GAGAGTCCTCGACGGAACCCGTACTGACGACCAGAAAGAAATTTTTCTATTGAGAATTGACTCGAAAAGTTTTGAAATACAGGACGTTGAAGCAATTGGACGATAGTTGGAGGGTTGGGAGTGGTCACCCTTCTTTGGGACTGGCTCAATGACAGCAAACTTCCAGCAAAAAGTGAAGGTGCAAGTTGACGTACAAAGGCGAAAGAGTTTGCCTAGGCGGGGTGTAAGCACAGAAGCACAGTTCTTGAGAACAACAGGAGGGGCTCCATCAGGCCCATATGGCTTGTTAGTACTGAAGCCAGCGATGGCGGAAAATACATCAGCTGAAGAAATTTTAATGTCAGCCATGAGGAAGTCAGAGGCGAGAAGTGATGGAGGAACAGCACCGGAATCGTCTAAGGTGGAATTGGAGGAGAAAGTCTGTGCGCAGAGATCTGCTTTATCAGTAGGAGAAATAGCTACAGAACCATCAGAGTGGAAAAGAGGAGGGAAGGATGATGAGGTAAAGTTGTTAGAAAGGTTTTTGGCAAGGTGCCAGAAGGAGCGGGAAGAATTCGAGTTGGAGAGTTGAGAGCATTTAGTACGGATGAAATTTTTTTTTTTTTTAGGGGAAAGGGTGACGAAAGACGTAGAGAGAGAGAGAGAGAGAGAGAGAGAGAGAGAGAGAGAGAGATCGTAGGAGAAAGAACAGAAGAGGGATAAGTCAGTAAGAAAAAGCTGGAGACAAATTAAGCTAAGTGAGGGTGATTGAATGCTGGAGGTAAGGAGACTGTGTGTGTGTGTGTGTGTGTGTGTGTGTGTGTGTGTGTGTGTGTGTGTGTGTGTGTGTGTGTGTGTGTGTGTGTGTGTGTGAGAGAGAGAGAGAGAGAGAGAGAGAGAGAGAGAGAGAGAGAGAGAGAAAGAGTAAGGGATAGAGGAAATAAAGGGATCTGCAAAAGGGTTAGAGAGTGGAAGAGGAAGAAAGAGGAAAAAGAAAGAAAACAAAAGAGGAGAGAGGTACGAGCAGAACAGAGAGGAGGGTCGGAGGAAGAAGAGAAAAGCGCACATGTAACTACAATAGAGGATGGGAAGGGGATGGAGCAGAGAGGGAAGAGAAAGATGAGTAATTTGGGAGAGGAGAGAAAGATGAAAGAGGAGAGAATAGAGGATGGGAAAGAGGAGGGAGAGGACTGGATGAGGTAATGTGTTGACCGAAGGGAGAAGGAAAGGATAAGGGAGGAAAGGGAAAGAGATACTGCAGATGAGAAGAGGGAGAAAAGAAAGAAAAAGAGACTAGAAAGGAGATGTAGTAAGAACAGAGGGACTAGTGGGAAAGAGTTAAGGAGGAACAGGAGGGTGAAAGGAAATTAAGGAAGGAGGAGGAGATGAGAGAGAGAGAGAGAGAGAGAGAGAGAGAGAGAGACCAAGATGTAATTACACTAATCTAGCTCTGTGTCGGGTTTCAAGGCCAGTTTAATTTGCGTCTGTAATGAACTCGTGCAGATCAGCTGTACAAGAACACAGGAGTTACTAAGCTCGACATCTCAAGACTGTAATATACTGGCCTAAGTTTACTGTTTGTTGCGAATTGGAGGAATACTTGAATTATACAGATAAATATTACAGTGGTTAAAATTGTACCAGTAGTTCGAATTATGACCGTTTGTCTTTGGTATCAGTATTTAAGTTAATAAAAAAAAATCACCATGTTAAGGAAGTATTTGACGACTTCAGTTGCAGATTGTATTTATCTAGGACATACAAATATCGGTTAGTTTTGTTTCCCGAACGTTCAGTCACGGACGCTAATTTCGATATATCCTTGGGATTTCGAGTCATTGAACGGAAATTCCAGCCTCCTCCACTATTACAGACTCGGGGACATGACATTGCATAAAGATGAACTACGCATGCTTATCATTTCCATCTGATATCTAACACTCGCAAGGAACAAAAGTCTTTTCTTCTTGATGTTTACTTTTGACTTGATGCGTCAGGGAGGAAATACATGCACCTGGTCAAAGTATGAACCAGTTGCAGTTAACATGAGGTATGCTTTTGTCTCTGTACAGCTATGGAGATAGAAAATTTCGTTCCATGACTTTGAAAAACGACCACTGAGCGATGACTTTCGAAAAACATTGATGGGATCATTGGAGTCCAATAGTCGTTTTAGGATATCATGTGTAAGTTTTACAGATACTGAACCAAACTTTTAAGTAATATTACTTTTCGTCATTGTACATTCGCATTTGGTAAATCAGATATACATTTGAGGCTTTCATATAATGAAAATAGATACCAACATTTTAATTACTGTACAGCTGAACTCAGTGATTCTGTTACACTTCAAAACAGCGTGAATATTGTTGATTAGGTACAAGAGATCTCATTTTTCCAAAATGGAATCTCCTCACAATGTTTGGGACAGCTTAAAGGGAATATAAGTGAACCGTTTAATATAAATTTATTAATCTTCGAGATGAAGTCACTGGTTCTGATGATACTTTGATAGCGTGTTAAGTAACTATTGACCGATACTTCAAAAATACTGCCACAGTTACTTCCTGTGTCTGAGAACATTGAAGTAGGTACTGTCTGCATGCAGAAATTTGTGAGACTAATAGTCTTTCCATCACAAAATGTTTGCAAATACCGTTTTGTTTGTTTCCATACCATTACTTAGGCCACAAAGACCAGTTCTCATCAAAAAGTTGAAAAAAAAAAAAATATTTTCACATTTTCTCGTGTCGCCATGTCTAACAGTTTCGCGCCGTCGTGTAGTACACGATGGTACACATTTTTGTTCAGTATTTGACACTCGCTGGAGTTCCCCTGACTAATGCAAAAGAATTAGGTTGATATTTATTACAGTTCTCTTGAATGAAACGAAAAAACATAGAGGCAGACATTTTTGCATGTCGCGATTTCCAAAAATTTCGGGCCCTCACCTCGCGTGCGATAGCCAAAATTTACTTGGTATTTTCCAGACACTTCCTGGACTTATCCTGGCCTAATTCAGAAGAATTAGGTCGATATCTATTATCGTTGTGGTGAAAGACTCGAACAAATGCCCATACTGACACATATATACACAGATTAACTATTATTTCGATGAACGAAATGGCTTTCTGTCTCTTGGTAAAGTTTCAAACAATAATGGTTTTACCTGTCTGGGACTTAAACCTAATGGAATGAGATTACAATCCTTCCATATTGTTTGAATATGACAAGTTAGGGTAACAAGGTCTCATGAGGCTTCCACACAGTTACCAGTCAATGTAAGAGAACTATTGACCACAACTGGACATAGTTTAACAAGATTCCATTTAATTTCCACACGGTTACTAATCAGTATAAGAAAACTACTGACCAAAACTGTACAATCATAAGCTTTGTAAGATCTCATTTATACCACAGGGTCATATGTGCCATATTCTGATTCCGTGGTTTTCCACTGTAAATTTTTGGAACCATACATATTCTGAATCCTGAGAATTCTGAGATTCTAAAAAGCTTTGGTGCCATTTTTTCCTATGAGTCTAAGATTTTTATTTTTTTAGTGATTTGAAATAATAGTTCGAAAATCGCCATAAAAATCTGCCAAAATGGAATCTCCTCACAATGTTCATCCAGCCAGCTCAGTCTCTTTTCACTTCCCTAGCCTCACCGACTTCCAAACCTCTCGTCCTCAACACTCATCCACCATATCCCTCCACCATCTGCATGACGTACCTCGCTTCCTCCCTCCTTCAGAGAATCAGTTGTCTCATGTAGCTGAGTCTCAGTTAGGAAGAGGTGAGGTTTGGAGGAGGAGAGCTGGTGCTCAACAGAAAGTTAGAGGAAAGGCCGTGAATGTTGCAAAAATGAAGAAGTGAGTCAGACAGTTGTTCCAGGCATCTCGCAGGGTCGCTGCCGGGAGAGGGGAAGATGGTGGAGGCATTTATGTTCCCCTCTCCCTCCCTTGGGAACTCCGAGGCCTTGTAATGAGATACCATTTTGGTTGAATTTGTGTTGAAGTTTAGTGTGTGATGTGCATGTACTGTAGTGTGGTGTTGACAGTTAGAACCTGTATTTGAGAGCATGCTGGTCTACTCTCTGTGCTACTGAAACAATTCAAAGGTTCAGCAAAGGGGAATGGCCATGAGCTAGTCCCGAGGGTTGATGAAACTGGAGCTCCAGCTCTCCTTGTCATCAGCATTCCATCCACAATGGGACGACCGCCCTGCTCGGCTGGTGCTAAAGTATACTCACGGATGCCTGCTTATAATTAAAAAAAATCGTTATCGGATCGGAGGAGTTAACAGAACAATCTGAAACTAGCCAGAATGAAACAGAACAACTTTGCCGTAAGGTCGAGGAAGGTAATGGAGTATGTTTCCGATCCTTCTACCCGAGGGCTTGTTTCCAAGTTAGATAACATCATCTGGGAACCTTTCGGCAGCCGGGTTGATAATGCATGAGTCAACCATCTCTCTAGAACTGTAGTGCATCCCTTCCAGACATAGGCGTTGAAGAGAGACAGTAGCATATCCTTACATGCGTTCACAAGTACCCAACATGTAGACGCTCCCTGGGTGGCATAAACAAACTCTCTCATTCACAAGCACAGTCACTCGAAAAGGACAGGTCTACATATTATATGCTACTGGTCGTTCCATGCTCCTCTTTATCTACCCATCTCCGGTCTACTCTGCTCTTCTTTTCAACATCCCTCCTTCAACACCCTTTTACCCTTCTCTCTCTCTCTCTCTCTCTCTCTCTCTCTCTCTCTCTCTCTCTCTCTCTCTCTCTCTCTCTCTTTCTTCTCTATGAAGAAGAAAGAGAAGAAAAAGAATAAAAAGATAAAGAAGAAGAATTTGTGTTGTTTCACAGCCTTCGTTAAGACTCAGATCTGCTATTCACAACGGCAACGACAGTATCTGTAACTATGAAGGATCCTGGTGTTGCCCGGGATAAAAAACTAGGACTGTGTATACCAGCATTGCCTGGGACCCTGGCGGGTGGAGGAGGGAA
>NW_027642071.1:0-15959 GCF_032717465.1 Coenobita brevimanus
TCCCACTTTGGGAAACGACCTCCGGTGTCCCGCTTTGCTCACCGGACCTTTGGACTAAATTTACCATAGACCTAGTTGTACTGTAGACCTCTTCGCCCCATGGGCCTAATACCCATGAACCTTCTGTTTTTTCTCACAGTACACCCACCCAACCACTCCCGCACTCACTCTGTCAATCCACCCAACCTTCTTGACCACCCACACGCAAATTTACCTTGTCCACTCACCCACCTGCTCACCCACACTAACCCACCCGACCACCCATATGTCCACCTACTCACCCACCCACAGTGCCCCCACCCACCACCACCACACACACACACACACCTACCCAACCCTGCCCACCCACGCCACTTACCCGATCCATCCGCCCACTTCCCACCCAGCTGATCAACATGTCTGAAACGTTGATTTTATATGGTAATTTTTGAAGTGTAATATTTATAGGGTTGATGAATGACATTAAAAACTACGGTATTTGGCCACCAAGCTCTATAGTGTTGACCTAATTAATTCTATTTTTGGCAACAGAGATGCCATTTTTCGACCTTAAATCAAACTACTAACTTCCTCATGAAAAGTTACTCCTGTTAGGCCTCTGTGGAGCTCTTTCGATTGTTCCCCAGTAATTTCTGTACACCACAAGGACACACTTGAAAACTGATATTAGATAAAAACGAAGACAAGTTTTATATGATGTTTATACGCTTATAAAATTGTATTTCTCTCTGCCTGTCTGTTTTCCTTTCTAGAATATATCAGTTGTAATGTATGTATGTATGCATGTGTGTGTATGTAAGTACAAATGTAAGTATGTACAGTATGTTACATTACAAGACTTGTGCGCACGTATGTAATTGTGAATGCATGTATGTAAGTAGGAATATATGGACGGTCGGATGAATGAATGCATGGAGATATTAACAAAATTAATCGTAATTGATGGCACATCTGAACTCCCAGTTAGAAAAATTCTCCTCGACGTAATAAAATAGAGTGAAGAAGCACGGATAAAATAGTAAAGACTTCCATCGTCTTCATCGATATTTAGTTTTATAAAAGTCCGTCAGATTCCTTCATTTTCCATCACATAGTTTAAGAACCCTCCAGTCCCTTATTCTCCCTCAGTCACCTTCAGTGCCTAATATTTCATGCCAATCGGCTTGACGTACGAGGGAGAGAGGGACTTTTTTTTTCTTACGCGAGGAAGAAGGAACCAAAGGCCATTAGCTCATTATAACAGTTCCCTCCAAGAGAGAAAAAAATAAATACAAGAGAGTGCCAAATTCAAGATCCATTCATTTCGAGATGCCTGGACACACTGCGTTTGAATGACTGGAGATCATAGGCAGCAGGAAAAACAGAGGGAGAGAGTACCAGAGTTGACCTGTTGCATGAATGAAGGACTGGGAGTAACGGTTAACTCTTGCATTAGAGAGTTGGACAGAAAAGGGATGAGAGTTTGCTGCTACACGGGTGCTACACACCAGTCGTAGAGGTGGAGGAATGCATTCAGACAGTTCAGAGGAGCAATGGCCATTAAAGTAGCGATAGAAAAGAGGTAAAGATGCAACAGTGCGGCGAAGAGACAGAGGTTGAAGGGAGTCAGTAAGAGGTGGAGAGTTAATGAGACGAAAAGCCTTTCACTGCACCCTATTGAGAAGAGCTGTATGTGGGGAGCCTCCCCACACATAAGAATTGTACTCTACACAGGGGCGGATGAAACCCCTGCATAGAGTCCACAATTGTGTAGGGGTAAAGAAAGAACGGAGTTGGCTTAGCACACCCAATCTCTTGGAAACAGATTTTACAAGAGATGTAATATGATCTTTCCAAGATTAGTCCCGAGTAAATGAAACCCCAAGCATGTTCAAGGATGATGCAGGCTTAAGCTGAATATTATTAAACATTAGTGGGTATACCTGTAGAAGATTTTGATGGGTTGATAGGTGTAAGAACTGAGTATTAGATGTAATAAAAACAAGATTATTTTTACCCCAGTCAGAGATACGAGCCAAGTCGGACATTAGGTGTGCCATAGCCTCATCCCTTGTTTCTTGAAGTAACTGCTGAGATGGGCGTTGCGGGAATCGAATGGAAAGGTGAAGGGTGGCGTCATCAGCGTATGAGTGGATAGGGTTAGATGTACAGCTTAGAAAGTCATTGATGAATAAAAGGAAGATAGTTGGTGACAGGACAGAGCCCTGAGGAACACCACTGTTGATAGATCTAGGAGAAGAACGATGGCCGTCTACAACAGCAGCTATAGAACGACCAGAATGGAAACTAGCTATGAAGGCACAGATAGAAGGATAGAAACCGTAAGAGAGCAGTTTGCAAATTAAAGATTTATGCCAGACTCGATCGAAAGCCGTTGAGATGTCAAGTGCAATGGCAAAGCCTTCGCCAAAGTCCCGAAAGGAGGATGACCAGGAGTCTGAAAGGTAGGTGAGAAGATCGCCAGTGGAGAGTCCTTGACGAACCTGTACTGACGACCAGAAAGAAGGTTGTGATAGGAAAGATGCCTTAAAATTTTTCTATTGAGAATTGACTCGAAAACAGTTACAGGACGTTAAAGCAATTGGACGATAGTTGGAGGGTTGGGAGTGGTCACCCTTCTTTGGGACTGGTTGAATGAGAGCAAACTTCCAGCAAGAAGTGAAGGTACAAGTTGATAGACAAAGGCGAAAGAGTTTGCCTAGGCAGGGTGTAAGCACAGAAGCACAGTTCTTGAGAACAACAGGAGGGACTCCATCAGCCCCATATGCCTTCTTAGTATTGAGGCCAGCGATGGCGGAAAATACATCAGCTGAAGAAATTTTAATGTCAGCCATGAGGAAGTCAGAGGCGAGAAGTGATGGAGGACCAGCACTGGAATCCTCTAATGTGGAATTGGAGGAGAAAGTCTGTGTGCAGAGATCTGCTTTATCAGTAGAAGAAATAGCTACAGAACCATCAGAGTGGAAAAGAAGAGGGAAGGATGATGAGGTAAAGTTGTTAGAAAGGTTTTTGGCAAGGTGCCAGAAGGAGCGGGAAGATTCGAGTTGGAGAGTTGAGAGCATTTAGTACGGATGAAGTTATTTTTTTTAGGGGAAAGGGTGACGAAAGACGTAGAGAGAGAGAGAGAGAGAGATCGTAGGAGAAAGAACAGAAGAGGGATAAGTCAGTAAGAAAAATCTGGAGACAAGTTAAGCTAAGTGAGGGTGATTGAATACTGGAGGTAAGGAGACTGTGTGTGTGTGTGTGTGTGTGTGTGTGTGTGTGTGTGTGTGTGTGTGTGTGTGTGTGTGTGTGTGTGTGTGTGTGTGTGTGTGTGAGATAGAAAGAGTAAGGGATAGAGGAAATAAAGGGATCTGCAAAAGGGTTAGAGAGTGGAAGAGGAGAAAGAGGAAAAAGAAAGAAAACAAAAGAGGAGAGAGGTACGAAGCAGAACAGAGAGGAAGGTCGGAGGAAGAAGAGAAAAGCGAACACTGTAACTGTGAAGGCAAGAAAGGATGGGAAGGGGATGGAGCAGAGAGGGAAGAGAAAAATGAGTAAGTTGGGAGAGGAGAGAAAGAGGAAAGAGGAGAGAATAGAGGATGGGAAAGAGGAGGGAGAGGACTGGATGAGGTAATGTGGTGAGCGAAGGGAGAAGGAAAGGATAAGGGAGGAAAAGGGAAAGAGATACTGCAGATGAGAAGAGGGAGAAGAAAAAGAAAAAGAGACTAGAAAGGAGATGTAGTAAGAAGAGAGGGACTAGTGGGAAAGAGTTAAGGAGGAACAGGAGGGTGAAAGGAAATTAAGGAAGGAGGAGGAGATGAGAGAGAGAGAGAGAGAGAGAGAGAGAGAGAGAGAGAGAGAGAGAGAGAGAGAGAGAGACCAAGATGTAATTACACTAATCTAGCTCTGTGTCGGGTTTCAAGGCCAGTTTAATTTGCGTCTGTAATGAACTCGTGCAGATCAGCTATACAAGAACACAGGAGTTACTAAGCTCGACATCTCAAGAGTGACCGTAATATACTGGCCTAAGTTTACTGTTTGTTGCGAACTGGAGGAATACTTGAATTAAACAGATAAATATTACAGTGGTTAAATTGTGCTGGTAGTTCAGATTATGACCATTTGTCTTTAGTAGCAATATTTAAGTTTTAAAAAAATCACCATGTTGAGGAAGTATTTGACGACTTCTGTCGCAGATTGTATTTAGCTAGGACTTGCAAATATCGGTTAGTTTTGTTTGCCCAACGTGTAGTCACGGACGATAATTTCGATATATCCCTGGGATATCGAGTTACTGAACTGAAATTCCAGCCTCCTCCACTATTACAGACTCGTGGACATAACACTGCATAAAGATCAGCTACATCTGCTTCTCATTTCCATCTGATATCTAACACTCGTATGCAACAAGATTCTTTCCTCTTGATGTTTACTTTTGACTAGGTGCGTCAGGGGGCAAAATATACACCTGGTCAAATTATGGACCAGATGCAGTTAACATGAGGTATGCTTATGTCTCTGTACAGCTATGGAGATAGAAACTTTCGTTTCATGACTGTAAAAAACGACCAGAGAGCGATGACTTTCGAAAAACACTGATGGGATCATTGGAATCCAATCGTTGTTTCAGGATGTCATTTATAAGTTTTACGAATACTGAACCAAAAATTTGAGAAACATTATTTTTCGCAATTGTATAGTCCCATCTGGTAATTCAGATACACATTCGGGGCTTGTATATAATGGAAAAATTACTAACATTTTAATAATTGTACAGCTGAGCTCAGTGATTCTGTTACTCTTCAAAACAGCGTGAATATTGCTGATTAGGTACCGTACAGTCGACAGCAGAAGTTCGTCCCACTCAGCGTGAGTGATACGAGCCTGTTGATCTGGGAACACTGTCTGAGATAGAGTTGTCAGGTATTGTTTAAATGGCTAACATTAAATAAATGTGGTCGGAGATAAGTTAAGAACACATTCCCTAATGTTAACAGTGAACTGCAGCAGGTGGGATAATAACGTTATTGTGAAATGTATGATACTGGTGTATAAAGATTCTTCGTTACGGACACAGACGCACAGGATTATTTGGACTGGACTGATGTTGCCAGCAAGTATTATTGAAATATTATAGAACGTTTGCAGTCCTAAAGGTGAGGTTGCAAGAAAACATTGATTACTTCAGCTACACACTAACAAACACAGAAACCGGCAATTCGTGTTTCGCCAGTATACGGTTTTGTTTTACAAGTTAAATCACATCCCTCTCTGACCTTTCTCCCCACCCGTTTCTCCTCTTCCCAGTCTCGCTCTGCCACCATCCACATCTTATCGCTAATGTTGCAAATCATGTGCCTGTAGGTAGAGTGTGGAAAGTAATCAATATAAAAGTGTTAAATGAGCTTCTTCAACCTCATCGCTATGAAGTGTTATCCATGAATATAAACGTTAGTAATACGAATAAATCGTCACTGTGGTGGTTAGTAGATATTACTCAACATTTATATAACACATAATTATAATCATCGTTAATACAGTGCTCCAAATACACTCCCTCTCCACCCCCTCGCAGTCTCCTCTCCCCCGTCCACTGTCTCCATCACTCCTCTCCTCCCTTCCCCCCCTCTACCACTACCCCTTGTTTCAAGCCTGCAACACTCCGAACCCCTTCCCACGGTTTTTTTATTGTACTGACCCTGCCGGACTTCATTTACTAGTTATTTCAAGTGTCTGTTTTCTCCCTACTTCATTTTTGTCTCAGGAACCGAACATTATAACGACGTTTGGGTTATGTTTTTGGATTGTATTCTGTAACAGTGTGTATTATTATTATATTGACAGTGGCGATCAAGAGACATTAACTGTTCAAAGAACAGTAGTCAGTGCTTCAATTTTGCCATTATTTTATTACTCCTCCTCTGTAGCCATAAATCTCTTGCTAACACATATTTTTATTCTTTAGTCCTTGGTACTGAACACTGAGAGTTACGATGGACATTTTGTAATGTAAGTAATCTGGTTACTTGTGTGTATTACTGTTGGCTATATAGCGGGCATGAGTATTGTGTTTATAATGTCATTACAATTATGACTTAAATTCCTGTTTATGATAAGTGTATTCAAACCAAGAATAACCGATCTGTTAAAGAGGCAAAACGAAGCAGGGTGTATTAAACAAAACCGTGGGGAGGGGTTGGGGGTGCTGAGGGTGAGAAACAAGGGGTACTGGTAAAGGGGGGGAAGGGAGGGGGGAGGAGTGATGGAGACAGTGGACGGGGGAGAGGAGACTGCGAGGGGGTGGAGAGGGAGTGTATTTGGAGCACTGTATTAACGATGATTATAATTGTGTTATATAAATGTTGACGACTAATGTCTCCTAACCACCACAGTGACGATTTATTCATATTACTAACATTTATATTCATTTCATGGATAACACTTCACAGCGATGAGGTTGAAGAAGCTCATTTAACACTTTTATATTGATTACTTTCCACACTCTACCTACAGGCATACGATTTTCAGCATTAGCGATAAGATGTGGATGATGGCAGAGCGTGACTGAGAAGAGGAGAAACGGGTGGGGAGAAAGGTCAGGGAGGGATGTGATTTAACTTGTAAAACAAAACCATATACTGGCGAAACACGAACTGTCAGTTTCTGTGT
The DNA here is from genome assembly GCF_032717465.1 of Coenobita brevimanus. NCBI lineage: Eukaryota > Metazoa > Arthropoda > Malacostraca > Decapoda > Coenobitidae > Coenobita > Coenobita brevimanus. The sequence continues at coordinate 6,649 of NW_027642071.1, forward strand.
TTGTTAGTGTGTAACTGACGTAATCAATGTTTCCTTGCAACCTCATCTTTAGGACTGCAAACGTTCTATAATATTTCAATAATACTTGCTGGCAACATCAGTCCAGTCCAAATAATCCTGTGCGTCTGTGTCCGTAACGAAGAATCTTTATACACCAGTATCATACATTTCACAATAACGTTATTATCCCACCTGCTGCAGTTCACTGTTAACATTAGGGAATGTGTTCTTAACTTATCTCCGACCACATTTATTTAATGTTAGCCATTTAAACAATACCTGACAACACTATCTCAGTGTTCCCAGATCAACAGGCTCGTATCACGCACGCTGAGAGGGACGAATTCTGCTGTCGACTGTACAAGAGATCTCATTATGTTTTGGGGCAGCTTAGAGGGAATATGCGAGTGAACCATTTAAAATAAATCTATAAAACTTCCGCATGGATTCACTGGTTCTGACGATACTTTGGTAGCGTGTTAAGTAACTATTGACCGGTACTTTAAAAATACTGCCACAGTTACTTTCAGTGTCCGAGAACATTGGGGTAGCTAGTGCTTCAGTGCAAAATTTTGAGAGATTATTTAATAGTCTTTCCATCACAAAATGTTTGCAAATACCATTTTGTTTGTTTCCATACCATTTCTTAGCCCACAAAGGCCATTTCTGATCAAAAAGTAAAAAAATTATTTTCATATACTTTTGCATGTTGCCATATCCGACAATTTCGCGCCGTCGTGTCGTTCGCGATCGCAAACATTTTTGTTCCGTAATTGACACTCCCTGAAGTTATCCCTACTAATACAAAATGAATTAGAATGATATTTATTACCGTTCTCTTGAAAGAAATGAAGGAACACACAGAGGCAGACATTTTCGCTTGTCGCGATTTCCGAAAATTTCGCGCCGTCCCTTCGCGCGCGATAGCCAAAATTAGTTTGGTATTTTTCTAACATTTCATGGACATACCCTGACCTAATTCAGAAGAACTGAGTCGATATCTATTACCGTTGTGGTGAAAGATGCGATCAAACGCCCATACAGACACACATACACTGTATACACAGATTAACAATTATTTTGATTAACGAAATGGTTTTCTGTCTCTGGGTAAAGTTTCAAATAATAATCTTTTTACCTGTCTGGGGCTTAAACCTAATGGAACGAGATTACAATCCTTCCATCTCGTTTGAATATGACAAGTCAGGGTAACAAGATCTCATTAGGCTTCCACACAGTTACCAGTCAATGTAAGAGAACTATTGACCACAACTGTCTATAGTTTAATTAGATTCCATTTAATTTCCACACGGTTACCAGTGTAAGAAAACTACTGACCACAACTGTACAATCATAAGCTAGGTAAGATCTCATTTCATTTCCGCACAGTTACCAGACAGTGTAAAAGAACTGTTGCCTATATGTACAGTTGCTGGCATTACCTACTTTTCAACATCTGAGGCTTCGAATAAAAAGGATCATTTGATAAACACTGCAGTTGTGTATCATGAAGGGATACATGGACAAATGAAAGAATTCGTGAAGAATGTGATGTAATGGGTCATGTTGTGGACACACACACACACACACACACACACACACACACACACACACACACACACACACACACACACACACACACACACACACACTGATGTGGTTTGGCCTCATGCAGAAAATGGAAAGCAAGAAACTGACTATTGTACACTATATGGGAGTGAAGTGAGTAAAGGGACCAGGGGACAGAAATCTAGGGCGAGAGAGAGCAATATTTAAGATGCGCTCAATACAATGTAAGATGGCAGTGTTCTGTGGGAAGAGAGGTTGTTACTGAATAGGGACAGAAACACATTGGCACCTCGTCCTGTGAAGGGTAGCCTGCACAGGCTACCCTTCACAGAACGAGGTGCCAGGCAGTTGATAGATAGACAGATAGGCAGGTAGGTAGATAGATGGACAGATAGATTATATAAACAGAGATATAAAAGGGCAGTTATAAAACTTGCTTGGTCCAAGTCTTTCGAGTTCGCCAAGTCGATGGCTTTGTTAAATATAAAAGCTATATGGAAGTTTTGCATAATACATTGGCCTAGTGCTATCAGGTTCATGACCAACGTACTTTTCCTTTAGGGTGAAGTAAAAACCCGATTGAAAGAGACTGGACAGCCAATATTTGCGGCTACTCTTTGACTGGTCGGCTGACATGGCACCATTTTTGTGAAAACGCCTCACAGCCCAGTTGTTTGCCGACTGCAGATTCGTCTCTTCACCTGTGGTTATACATGATTGGTTGAGGAATGAAATATCGCTGTTATCGTTGTATATATTGTTAATTTGAGCTACTGAATATTTTCATTTTAATTATCATATCTACATTTGGATTTTACTTTAAAGTCCAGGTAAACACTGAGGTAATCGCCAAATAATGTTGACATAATGTTGACCAACCAAACTGTTGGTAGCCACAAAAAGGGTGGTGCAATGTTCTTTTACTGGTGTTTTCTTGCCTTTACTAATGGTTTGATTATGCTACATTTGGGTGCATTAACGCTCATGGACATTCTATGCGACTTCGACTCCCGTGTGATCCACCAAAAAGAACATGATTGGACAGTAAGGAGAAGAGAGCAAACTTGTCTGCCAGTGAGTGTCGTCGGCTTTGCTAGGCAAGCTGTATTATATTACATGTACAGTGCAGTATTTGGCCACATCCACATAGGGAGGTAAGCCTAGATAATACCCTAGTGGAAACCACTTTGCCACAATTATGGATATCAAGAAGTGCATTGTGGTGTAGATGTGAATGTGAGAGAAAGCGTTAGGAGAAATACTCCGAGGTGGTTTGGCCATATGGAGAGGATGGAGAGCGAGTGACTGACGCGAAGAGTGTATGTGAGTGAGGTGCATAGGGGAAGAGGAAGGAGGAGGGCAATGATGAGAAGGAGCGATGGAGTGGAGAGGTATAAGAGAGAGCGGGGTGTGAGCTGGGAGCAGGGCAGTGAAATGGCGTGGAACAGGACGACATGGAGGCGATTCGTTTGTGGCCACCCCTTATGGGATTAAGGTGTCTGGCAATAGATAGACAGAAGAAGAACAATCTTTAAATAACAAAAAAAAAAAAAAAAAAAATCCACCAAACTTAAAAATTGCAGGCTAAGCAAGTAAACACTGCTGGTGTTAATCGATCTAGCGTCTTCTGGCAACCCGTCCCAGATCACTATATGCTTCGATAGTAGCCAGGAGAATCTCATTTTTATACAGCCTTACTTATTAAGAGAGAATCATTTCTGCAAACATAGAATAACAGATGATCAAAGCACACCACAAAATATGAAAAGCAGTTACATGGCCTGGTGTTATCTAGCAGTGATCACTTTACGTACTTGAGTGATGCTTAGCAAACATCCATTCGCTGCACCAACATGCTGGCTGTCCGTTCTCTTGATCGGGTTTCTAGAGTGGGGTAAGGAAAAGAGTTGCGCTGTGTGTGTGTGTGTGTGTGTGTGTGTGTGTGTGTGTGTGTGTATGTTTAGACAAAATTAACGTTAACAGGTGTAATTCTTCTGACTCAGGTTATTTTGTCTGTGTATCTGCATGCACAGTTGCAGACAACAATATCTCGTTGCATTTTAGTACATCAGTTGAAATTACTGAATGATATTCTTGACAGTTTATTAGGTTTCGACAATCGCAACAGTGAGGTTTTGATATTCATGGTTCAATGTCTCGTTATGAACGTAATGAAGTGCATTACTATTGTTGTCCCTAGTTACTCATCTGCTCATACAATGATTCGTACCCAGAATGAGCCAATTATTTCCAACGATGCGACAACTGAGAGTGATCTGGTAAACACAGGCTTCTTACTTGGGCCGGCACCCCGGCCACGCAATCGTCTCAACCACCCTGGAGTCCCACTGTGCCAACACATTCCGACATCCTACCTTGCCCACAAATCCCTACCATCCACCCTTCCCACCCAAGATCACACAACCATGCCATCTATCGCATCTACACACACAACCTCCCACCTCTTGTCCACCCACTCCTCCCGCCCACCCACTTTTCAAATCCACGCACTCCTCCCACCGACCCACCCGCTCATGCAAATACCCAGTCACCCTTCTTACTAAATCCCATTCACTCCCTTATCTCATTCACCCATTCGAACCCTACTCATCCACCAAACTTATCCTATCTAAACTTAACTTACCGAACCCTCCCGGACCACCCTCATATCCAGCCACCCACTCACCCGGCGCACCCAACGCATCCACTCCTTAATCCACCCCCCCCAACACCCCACCCCAGCCACTCCTCACACCACACCCATCAACCTCCCACCCATCTTTACCAACCATCCTGCTCATCCACCCTGGAGATGGACTGAACTACTACACCTAGCATCTCAACCTCATTAACCCCACCCCTCCAACCAACTGATTCCAATACACACACACACACACACACACACACACACACACACACACACACACACACACACACACACACACACACAGAATGGAGAAATGAATTTCCCGAGCTAGACCTTGAACGATCACATAACCCTGCCCAACAGGGCAGCTACCTGGACAGGGCGCAAACTCTCGACTTTTCGATCTTGAGTGAGGCGCTCTACCACTGAGCCCCAAGAGAGAGAGAGAGAGAGAGAGAGAGAGACTGCCTCAGTAAGATGAGCAAAATATGCATATAAGAGACGTGCACACACACACACACACACACACACACACACACACACACACACACACACACACACACACACAAAGAGAGAGAGAGAGAGAGAGAGAGAGAGAGAGAGAGAGAGAGAGAGAAAGATTAGTTTACAATGACTTCATCCACTAATCATCCTCAATGGTTGTTTTTCCTCTGAAGATCGTCCCAAGCCTTACGAATTACTGTTTGATGGTTGACTGCATGACTGTATCATCATTTAATAGTATGAACAATATTGGGGGAGGCGGTGGCCCAATCGGTAGAGAGGTGGCCTGAGGTCCTTCCGACCCAGGTTCAAATCTCCGCTGGGGCATGGAACAGTTTAATTTTATGTAATGCAGACTTTACCCATGTACCAGAAGACCCGCCGACATGTCGTAAAAATACCTCCACTAATACTCAATACACCAGTCCTGTATGAGGCAGCCCTAGCATGTATTCAATATGGACGATGTGGGTGTTAGCGCCAATGTCAGGACCAACTTGCCTAGCCCAGGGCTCCTATGCTCCTCATGGGGTAATGTAGGACTGGATGATGGATGGATGGATGGATAACATATCATGGAAACCTAATGGAAACTCTAACCATAACACGGGCGAATTAAAGGATGTATGTCGAAGACACCAGTCAATATACTGTGTAAGCTGCTATTAAAACAACACTGGACACATACACTTCTCACCCTCCCCTTCACAGCCGCAAAAAACCTCCCCCTTCTCCCTACCGTCTTTTCACCCCCTCTGCCTCTGTCTGTGTGCAAGTGCAGGTGTGTATGTGTGCACACATATCTGTGCATGAGCATGTGTGTGTGTGTGTGTGTGTTTGTAATTCACCGGGTCGGTCATTATCACTTGATGGTCGTGATCGCTCAGCTTTTTTACCCTCCCGGAAGGGAGCTGAGAGCTCATATAGTCCGATCTAAGGGCAAGGTCTGTGACCTTCACACACACACACACCCATCCCCCTTGCTCAAGGAGGACAGTAACCACCTACTTCATCAGTGAAACTTTTTCGCAACCTGAGCTGAGGCAACGAACTCCCGTCCACCAGTTGGCAACCGAGAACGTTACCACTGCACTAGCGAGCGGTGTGTGTGTGTGTGTGTGTGTGTGTGTGAGTGAGCCATAAAGTGACCAGCACTATGCATGCATAGTACTGGGCACTTTGTAATGGGCATCCCCCCACCCCCCATTGCGTAGTACTGGGCATGCCTTCATGCAAACCCCTACTTCAGCCCTGGACAGGGGGTTGAACTGGGCACTCCCCCCATTGCATAGTACTGGGCATGCCTTCAGACAAACCTCTACTTCAACCCTGGAAAGGGGGTTGAACTGGGCATCCCCCCCCCCCCAATGCATAGTACTGGGCATGCCTTCCAGTGTTCCCTTCTTCAACCATGTCCAGCACTACCGTGCGTAGTGCTGGACATGGGCTTGTACTGCCATCCCCATTATTAGGTCACATACCTCCTGTCCAAATCTATATGCAGGGATGAAGAGTTTTAGTCACGGTGGGGGGGACTTCTGCCTCCTGTAGTGGGTGGTGAAAAACTGACCAAAGTGAGTGGCCTAGACCAAACTTTCACCTGGCGAAAGACTCTCTGCCTGTCTGTCTGTCTGTCTGTCTCTCTCTCTCTCTCTCTCTCTCTCTCTCTCTCTCTCTCTCTCTCTCAGCATTCAATTTTCTAATTTCTTCTTATTCTCCACAGTAACTACAGTTAACATCACTACTACTATTACCTGACTTAAAAAAACGTCTTTTCATATAAAGGACAAAGAAAAACAAAGTGAAACATTATTCAATAATGTGTTTTCCTATAGCATCATTCAGGTACAGTGGGATCCGCATTTTCAAAGCAAAATACCATGGGTATCTTGTGTGGGTCAATCTGTGTTTCCAAATGTTACAACTAGAATTTAATGGTACTATTATTACCATGATTCGAAAAATAATTACTGTCTGTTTTTTTTTTCTTTCTCTCTAACTCAATCCACACCTACCTGCCCCTCACTCAATGATCCTAGATTATCAAATTTTGACCATTTGTCTTTTAACTGTCACCTGGCGAAAATAAATAAATCTTGGGCACGCCTATGATGACCCTGAATGATAATTATCAGCATAAGTCTCACCTCCCCTCTCATTCTTCTTCATTTTTTTTTCTTATTCCCTGCTTTCTACAGTCATAAACACCTCTTCATCTTGAATTTTACATTATTATTATTATTATTATTATTATTATTATTATTATTATTATTATTATTATAAGGAGATGAAAACAGGGAAAGCTGCAGGTATGGATGGGTGTGCTGTGGAATGCCTTTTTTGAAGGGTGGTGGAGTGACTATTGTTGACTGGTTAGTAAGACTGTTGAATGTGTGCTTTGTGAAAGGTATGGTGCCAATTGGACTGGACAAGTGCTTGTGTGGTCCCATTGTATAAAGGCAAGGGTGATAAGTATGGAATGTACTAGCTTTAGGGGTATAAGTCTGTTGAGTGTTGTAGGTAAGGTGTATGGTAGAGTGTTAATTATGAGAGTTAGAGAGGTACAGAGGGAGTGACTGGTGATGAAGAACAGTGTGCCTTTAGGAGAGGGAGGGGATGCGTGGATCAGTGTGTTTGCTGTGAGACAAATGTGTGGAAAGTATGTAGCGAAAGGCAAGTGAGATGCGTTTTGGGCATTCATGGATTTAGGGAAAGCATATGATAGAGTTGGATAGGGAGGCTTTGTGGACTATTTTAAGATTGTATGGACTTGATGGTAGGTTACTAAAAGGGGTGAAAAGTTTTTATGCAAATAGTAGAGCGTGTGTAAGAGAGTGGGAAATGCTGTGAGTGATAGGTTTCCTGTGAGAGTGGGGCTGCGACAGGGATGTGATGATGTCGCCTTGGTTGTTTAATATTTATATGGGATGGTGTTGTAAGGGAGGTGAATGCAAGAGTTTTAGGTGGAGGTCTGAGTCTGGTGAATATTGATGGTGGAGAGTGGGAATCTGAAGCAGCTGCTGTTTGGTGAAGATGATACTGCACTGGTGGCTGATTCAGAGGAGAGATTGAGACAGTTGGTAGAGGAGTTTGGAAGGGTGTGTGATAGGGAGGAAATTGAAAGTAAATGAGAATAAGAGTAAAGTGATGAAGTGTTCTGAGGTTGGTAGATGGTAGGAGGATGAATATAATTTTGAATGGTAAGTTGCTTTGAGGAGGTAGAGTGTTTCTCAAATATTTAGGGTCACATGTTACTGTGGATGGAAGAATCGATGCAGAAGTGAAGTTTAGAATGAATGAAGTAGGTAAGGTGCTGGGAGCAATGAAAAAGTGTTTAGATGTCGTTCGCTTAGGAATGGATGTAAAGAGAAGGCTGTATGAGGGTGTTGTGGTAATTTGACTGCTGTTATATGGGGCTTTTGAAACATGGAATATGGGTGTAGCAGAGAGGAAAAGTTTGAATGAAATGGAGAAGAGGTGTCTGAGGAGTATGTGTGGAGTGACGCGTGTATGGATCGAGGTATGAAATGATGAAGTGCGAAGGAGAACTGGAGTTGTTCGGGAGATGGCTGGATAGAGGTTGAGCAGAGGGTGTTGCGATGGTTTGGGCATATGGAGAGAATGGATGATGAGCGATTGATGAAAAAGATAATCTAGATCTGATGTGAGAGGTGTAAGGCTGAGAGGGAGACCACGAATAGGATGGATGGACAGTGTGAAGAGAGCGCTGGATGTGAGAGGGATGTCTGTTGAGCAAGGAAGAGTGGCTGTGCTTGACAGAAGTAAATGGAGAGAAATTGTGAATGAATAAATCATGACGGAGCCCTGGAGGGATATTCTCCCGCATTTGGTCTGATCAGCTAGTCAGGTCAGGTGCGGGTAAGGGGATGGGTCTATTATGATGTGGCAGGGGTAAACCAGCTTTGCTGTCGGTCCCTGCTGCGGATGTCACTGATTGCATTGCGCAGTTGACCCTTGTGCGGTGTGGTGCGGTGAGGACCTGTCCCTTCTCCCCGTTGGGGCAAAAGATGCGAATGAATGTGTTTGAATGGATGAGTAAATGGGGAGTGTGTCGTCCTGTCTCGGCTACCTCCCTTTCCTTGGGGGAAGCAGCCTAGGTATATAGATGGACATTATTATTATTATTATTAATCACAACTGGAAAAATTATTAGCCTGTCTGTCTGCCTCTCTCTCTCTCTCTCTCTCTCTCTCTCTCTCTTTGATTTGGTTTCTTATTATTATTATAGTCAAAATCGATATTACAGCTGAATTAACGACCACTAATATTTACCATGAATGGAAAAAATAATTAATTAAACAAAATTAAATGGCTAAGAACAAGAACAGTAATCTCCCATTGTGAAAGTGTGTGCGTCTGTAAAAATCTGACCACATCTCGAAAGGACCTACAGCTTTACAGTTGGCAAATGAGGCTCTCAGAATTTACAAAGCCAACGATAAACTCTGTGGGGCTCCCCTTTCATCATGGTACGTCAAGAGACCCGCTGCGAGAAGTGTGGCAACAAGATTAACTTCAAAACAGCCCACACCTGTGTGAAATGTCCAGGTTGTAAAAAGCAATACGTAAC
>NW_027642072.1:0-1998 GCF_032717465.1 Coenobita brevimanus
TATATATATATATATATATATATATATATATATATATATATATATATATATATATATACACGTGTGCATGAAAGTGTGTATGTTCATATGCATGGATGTGTGTATGTATGTATGTATGTATTGTTACATAGCCTATGATTTCATCATCCTTTGTGTAATTTTAACGCACAGTTGCTGCATGTTTGATCACGAGCGTGTTCTGCCTCAGTCCCCCCCTTCTACCGTTATAGCAGAGTAAGTCGTTCTCTCTGTTATTCACAGCGGGATTTTCATCTCTTTGTCCCCGTGGCTTCATTTGCGCGTCCTTATTACAAGTTGTATCAAGCTCTGCCGGCCCCTATATAATGAGCTCAGTCTCTGCATCATTGCCACTTAGATCTGCTCCTCATTTTGTTCACATCTCTGTCCTCCCCTGTACAGATATTATTATTGTGAGTGCTCAAGAAGTCTCCAACCATCTAGCAGCTGTGTGTAATTTGAGTATAACTGTTATTGCATTTTTTCTTGTACTGTATAGCATAAGTTTAATTTGTAGGCCTAGTGAAGTTTTTGTAATTCATGTGGGGTTCTTTATGTCAGTCATTTTTGATAATAGTTTGTATCTGTAATTATTTATCTGGCATTCACTGAGTATTATCTGGTATCTCATTTTATCAGGGCTGACTTAGATAAATTTACTCTTGCTAATTTCGTGTTAATAGAGGCTATTGCAGTTAACCATATATTTAACCTGTTTTTGCCATTACATTATCCTTATGAGTCCTGAATGTTTTGTTGTTAGTTTAAGCATTAAACTTTAACTTGTAATTTTATCTAACTCTTTTGTTTTGAACCTGGAACTTTACGGGACAGTAGTGATTATTAGTATTCTCACTTAAAGTGTACATTATCTTTCTCTGTTTCGTAACATAAATTTGGCGACCTCATATCAGGATATTCAGGATATTATCATAAGGATATTGCTTGATATTTTGTGACTGTTACTTATTCATTATGTCTGCTATTACTACACTTGATGAAGCCAAGGACTTTTTGTCAAATGTGCAAACAGTGTGTGATATAGAAAACAGAACAAAGAATGAACTTAAGCTTGTTGCTCAACAATTGGGAATTGTTGTTCGCTCTCATCATTCTAAAGATCAAATTGTTGACATGATTAATGAAAGCTTGTTTAATGTAACTCCTCCAAATGAGCAAACGCAGATTGAATTAGCTAAGTTACAGCTAGCCCTGCAGGAGGCCCGTGCTAAGGAGGCTGAGTTTCACGCACAAGTTGAACTTGCTAGGATTCAGGTAGACCATGAGTATCGCATGAAACAATGTGGAACTGGATCATCTAGCTCTGATGATTTTGATGTGGCTAAAAATGTTAAACTTGTCCCTCCTTTTAATGAATCTGATTTAACAAAGTATTTTCAGTTGTTTGAGAGGGTAGCTACAGGTTTTAATTGGCCTAAGGAGTATTGGCCAGTACTCCTTCAAACTGTTCTCACCGGTAAAGCTCAAGTAACTTATGCATCTTTGCCTCAGGATCAGTCTGATAATTATGATGTAGTTAAGAGCTTGATTCTTAAGGCCTATGAGCTTGTTCCTGAAGCCTATAGAGTAAAATTTAGGACAACTTACAAGCAAGATAAGCAATCCCATGTTGAGTATGCAAAAATCAAAGAAGATCTGTTAGAGCAGTGGTTAAATTCTAAGAATGTGGATTCTGATTTTGGTAAATTTAAGCAGATGATTTTGCTGGAGGATTTCAAAAGGTGTATTAGTAAAGATGTAAGCCTATATCTTGATGAGAAAAGAATAGATAATTTGTCTGATGCTGCAGTTTTAGCTGATGAATATGTTCTCACTCACAAGAGATATTTTAGAGGAAAAAGGAAAGCTGAGAGTCAGTACGTTGCCTCTACTCAGAGTACAGGTAACAGGAAAGAGAATAAGGATGATGTTTCTCAGGAAGTAAATACCAGCTTCACCTCTAGATTTCAGAAAAGTAAA
>NW_027642073.1:0-999 GCF_032717465.1 Coenobita brevimanus
TCATACTACGGAGAGATGTTTCAGGAGACAGCGTGATGTGAACAAAAAGGAGTCTTTAAATATTCAGTCAATTGGTCTAGTGTCCACTCTTGAGAGTTCCCAGAATTCTTTAACTGAGTTAACTGAACCTGCTTTGAGGGGTAACTTAAATTCTCATGATGGAGCTCCTCTTTTGAGCAGTAACGTGGGTGACACTCTCAAGAGTTCATGTGCTAATTTCCTGTCTGATGGTTTTGTCAGTCCTCTGGACAGTAATGACAGGAAGTCAGTTAAAATATATCGTGATACAGGTGCTTGCCAATCCCTTATGCTGACCAGTGTTCTAGGCTCTAATGTTAATTCCTCTGATGAAACTGTAATCTTACAAGGTGTAGGGAATAATTACTTCTCTGTCCCTCTGTGCAGAGTGAATTTAGAGTCTGGTTTTGTTAATGGTTCCGTTATGGTTGGGTTGGTTGAGACACTCCCAATGTCAGGTGTAACTTTCTTACTTGGAAATGATATTGGTGGAAGTCAAGTGTGTCCAGCTCCTCAGTTGTCTAGTGAGCCAGTGGCTGTGTCCCAGGCTTGTGGTGTCCCTGATGTGTTCCCTGCATGTGCTGTCACTAGGGCTAAGTCTAAAGTTACTGGTGATTTAGAGGATAATGATGATGATGATGTTATCCTAGATGACACTTTTCTTGCTAATTTGGACCACTCACCAGATGAGGCAGTACCCCGTAGTGTTGATATTTTGTCTCGTCAAGAGTTGGTTGAGTTGCAAGTTGCTGACCCTGAGTTGAAAGGTCTAGCTAACTCTGCTTACAGTGAAGAAGAGTCAGCCGGTGCTTCTACTTGTTATTATGTAAAGTCAGGAGTACTTATGAGGAAGTGGAGACCCCCAACAGCATCAGCCGACTGTGAATGGGAGGTTGTACATCAAGTTGTCATCCCTCTTGTTTGTAGGCAGGATATCATTCGAGTGGCTCATGATTCCAGTTTGGCAGGACACCTTGGAGT
>NW_027642074.1:0-22977 GCF_032717465.1 Coenobita brevimanus
TGTACTTATTGTAGTAAGCTTGGTCATACTACGGAGAGATGTTTCAGGAGACAGCGTGATGTGAACAAAAAGGAGTCTTTAAATATTCAGTCAATTGGTCTAGTGTCCACTCTTGAGAGTTCCCAGAATTCTTTAACTGAGTTAACTGAACCTGCTTTGAGGGGTAACTTAAATTCTCATGATGGAGCTCCTCTTTTGAGCAGTAACGTGGGTGACACTCTCAAGAGTTCATGTGCTAATTTCCTGTCTGATGGTTTTGTCAGTCCTCTGGACAGTAATGACAGGAAGTCAGTTAAAATATATCGTGATACAGGTGCTTGCCAATCCCTTATGCTGACCAGTGTTCTAGGCTGTAATGTTAATTCCTCTGATGAAACTGTAATCTTACAAGGTGTAGGGAATAATTACTTCTCTGTCCCTCTGTGCAGAGTGAATTTAGAGTCTGGTTTTGTTAATGGTTCCGTTATGGTTGGGTTGGTTGAGACACTCCCAATGTCAGGTGTAACTTTCTTACTTGGAAATGATATTGGTGGAAGTCAAGTGTGTCCAGCTCCTCAGTTGTCTAGTGAGCCAGTGGCTGTGTCCCAGGCTTGTGGTGTCCCTGATGTGTTCCCTGCATGTGCTGTCACTAGGGCTAAGTCTAAAGTTACTGGTGATTTAGAGGATAATGATGATGATGATGTTATCCTAGATGACACTTTTCTTGCTAATTTGGACCACTCACCAGATGAGGCAGTACCCCGTAGTGTTGATATTTTGTCTCGTCAAGAGTTGGTTGAGTTGCAAGTTGCTGACCCTGAGTTGAAAGGTCTAGCTAACTCTGCTTACAGTGAAGAAGAGTCAGCCGGTGCTTCTACTTGTTATTATGTAAAGTCAGGAGTACTTATGAGGAAGTGGAGACCCCCAACAGCATCAGCCGACTGTGAATGGGAGGTTGTACATCAAGTTGTCATCCCTCGTGTTTGTAGGCAGGATATCATTCGAGTGGCTCATGATTCCAGTTTGGCAGGACACCTTGGAGTGAGGAAGTCTGTGGCACGCATTTTGAAACACTTCTACTGGCCAGGTATCTTCAGGGATGTTTCCTGGTATTGTAAGTCTTGTCACACCTGTCAAGTTGTGGGGAAGTGTAATCAGACCGAAAAGGTTGCACCTCTAGTTCCCATTCCTCCTTTTGAGGCGCCTTTCACCCGTGTGTTGGTGGATATTGTGGGCCCTCTTCCTAAGACTTCTTCAGGATTTTCTTATGTGTTGACCATGATTGATATGGCTACTCGTTATCCTGAAGCCATTCCACTTAGAAACATCTCAGCAAAGAACGTGGTTAAGGAAATGCTAGGGTTCTTCACAAAGTTTGGTCTGCCCAAGGAGGTACAGTCAGACCGTGGAAGTAATTTCATGTCAAATGTTTTCAAGCAGTCTCTGAAAGAGTTGGGCATCACCCAGATCACGTCTTCAGCTTACCATCCCCAGACCCAAGGAGCGTTGGAGAGATATCATCAAACACTCAAATCGATGCTCAAGAAATACTGTTTGGAACATCAGAAAGACTGGGATAAAGGTCTTCCATTCGTTGTGTTTGCTGCAAGAGAATCTCCAAATGAATCACTGGGCATCTCACCTTTTGAACTACTGTTTGTCCATGAAGTAAGAGGACCCCTTAAGTTACTCAAGGAATGCTGGCTGTCGGAGGAAGATGACGTCAACCTGCTGGAGTATGTGATGAAGTTCAAAGAACGGCTGTCCACTGCTTTACAGCTGGCGAGAGAGAGAATATAGGAGCTGCTCAGGAGAAGATGAAGACTTGGTATGACAAGAAGTCCAGGTTACGCCACTTTCAGCCAGGAGATCAGGTTTTGATTCTGCTACCAGTTCATGGGCAACCTCTTCAAGCCAAGTTTAGTGGCCCTTATTTCGTGGAGAAGAGACTCAGTGATGTCAGCTATGTCATCGCCACACCAGATCGTAGAAAGAGCAAGCAACTATGTCACATCAACATGCTAAAGTTATATCACAGGCGGGACGAAAATAATCCAGTCTGCACTGTAGCTGTTCCACCCGAGTCTGCAAATGAAGCTCTCCCATGCAGTATGAGCCTGAGTGATAGTTTGGGGAAGAATCCTGATATCATGAATGATCTCCAGACTAAGCTTTCTCATCTACCTCCCAAGGAAAGGCAGGAGTTTTCGGCATTACTGCAGGAGTACCCGCAAGTGTTCCGTGCCACTCCAGGAAGAACCACTGTGTTGATGCATGATGTCGATGTTGGAGACGCAAAGCCAATTAAATTGCCTCCTTACCGTGTGAACCCAGTGAAAGTTCCTCTCATCCAGAAGGAGCTTGACTACCTGTTGGACCACAAGATGATTGAGCCCTGTCAGAGCGAGTGGAGTTCTCCTGTCACTCTAGTCCCTAAGCCAGGTGGGTCACAGAGGTTTTGCATCGACTACAGACGTGTTAATCAGATAACCAAAACAGACACTTACCCTCTCCCTCGTGTGGAAGATTGCATAGACAAGATCGGAAAGGCTAGGTACATAAGTAAGTTTGATTTGTTAAAGGGATACTGGCAAGTACCTATGACTGAACGTGCTAGGGAGATCTCATGTTTTGTAACATTAGGAAAGACATTTGCATGTTCTGTAATGCCATGTACAGATTGTTTTAGAGTAATAAGAAATTTCCTTTGTAAATTTCTTTTTTCTTTGTGGGGAGGTGTTACATAGCCTATGATTTCATCATCCTTTGTGTAATTTTAACGCACAGTTGCTGCATGTTTGATCACGAGCGTGTTCTACCTCAGTCCCTCCCTTCTACCGTTATAGTAGAGTAAGTCGTTCTCTCTGTTATTCACAGCGGGATTTTCATCTCTTTGTCCCCGTGGCTTCATTTGCGCGTCCTTATTACAAGTTGTATCAAGCTCTGCCGGCCCCTATATAATGAGCTCAGTCTCTGCATCATTGCCACTTAGATCTGCTCCTCATTTTGTTCACATCTCTGTCCTCCCCTGTACAGATATTATTATTGTGAGTGCTCAAGAAGTCTCCAACCATCTAGCAGCTGTGTGTAATTTGAGTATAATTGTTATTGCATTTTTTCTTGTACTGTATAGCATAAGTTTAATTTGTAGGCCTAGTGAAGTTTTTGTAATTCATGTGGGGTTCTTTATGTCAGTCATTTTTGATAATAGTTTGTATCTGTAATTATTTATCTGGCATTCACTGAGTATTATCTGGTATCTCATTTTATCAGGGCTGACTTAGATAAATTTACTCTTGCTAATTTCGTGTTAATAGAGGCTATTGCAGTTAACCATATATTTAACCTGTTTTTGCCATTACATTATCCTTATGAGTCCTGAATGTTTTGTTGTTAGTTTAAGCATTAAACTTTAACTTGTAATTTTATCTAACTCTTTTGTTTTGAACCTGGAACTTTACGGGACAGTAGTGATTATTAGTATTCTCACTTAAAGTGTACATTATCTTTCTCTGTTTCGTAACATAAATTTGGCGACCTCATATCAGGATATTCAGGATATTATCATAAGGATATTGCTTGATATTTTGTGACTGTTACTTATTCATTATGTCTGCTATTACTACACTTGATGAAGCCAAGGACTTTTTGTCAAATGTGCAAACAGTGTGTGATATAGAAAACAGAACAAAGAATGAACTTAAGCTTGTTGCTCAACAATTGGGAATTGTTGTTCGCTCTCATCATTCTAAAGATCAAATTGTTGACATGATTAATGAAAGCTTGTTTAATGTAACTCCTCCAAATGAGCAAACGCAGATTGAATTAGCTAAGTTACAGCTAGCCCTGCAGGAGGCCCGTGCTAAGGAGGCTGAGTTTCACGCACAAGTTGAACTTGCTAGGATTCAGGTAGACCATGAGTATCGCATGAAACAATGTGGAACTGGATCATCTAGCTCTGATGATTTTGATGTGGCTAAAAATGTTAAACTTGTCCCTCCTTTTAATGAATCTGATTTAACAAAGTATTTTCAGTTGTTTGAGAGGGTAGCTACAGGTTTTAATTGGCCTAAGGAGTATTGGCCAGTACTCCTTCAAACTGTTCTCACCGGTAAAGCTCAAGTAACTTATGCATCTTTGCCTCAGGATCAGTCTGATAATTATGATGTAGTTAAGAGCTTGATTCTTAAGGCCTATGAGCTTGTTCCTGAAGCCTATAGAGTAAAATTTAGGACAACTTACAAGCAAGATAAGCAATCCCATGTTGAGTATGCAAAAATCAAAGAAGATCTGTTAGAGCAGTGGTTAAATTCTAAGAATGTGGATTCTGATTTTGGTAAATTTAAGCAGATGATTTTGCTGGAGGATTTCAAAAGGTGTATTAGTAAAGATGTAAGCCTATATCTTGATGAGAAAAGAATAGATAATTTGTCTGATGCTGCAGTTTTAGCTGATGAATATGTTCTCACTCACAAGAGATATTTTAGAGGAAAAAGGAAAGCTGAGAGTCAGTACGTTGCCTCTACTCAGAGTACAGGTAACAGGAAAGAGAATAAGGATGATGTTTCTCAGGAAGTAAATACCAGCTTCACCTCTAGATTTCAGAAAAGTAAATGTACTTATTGTAGTAAGCTTGGTCATACTACGGAGAGATGTTTCAGGAGACAGCGTGATGTGAACAAAAGGAGTCTTTAAATATTCAGTCAATTGGTCTAGTGTCCACTCTTGAGAGTTCCCAGAATTCTTTAACTGAGTTAACTGAACCTGCTTTGAGGGGTAACTTAAATTCTCATGATGGAGCTCCTCTTTTGAGCAGTAACGTGGGTGACACTCTCAAGAGTTCATGTGCTAATTTCCTGTCTGATGGTTTTGTCAGTCCTCTGGACAGTAATGACAGGAAGTCAGTTAAAATATATCGTGATACAGGTGCTTGCCAATCCCTTATGCTGACCAGTGTTCTAGGCTGTAATGTTAATTCCTCTGATGAAACTGTAATCTTACAAGGTGTAGGGAATAATTACTTCTCTGTCCCTCTGTGCAGAGTGAATTTAGAGTCTGGTTTTGTTAATGGTTCCGTTATGGTTGGGTTGGTTGAGACACTCCCAATGTCAGGTGTAACTTTCTTACTTGGAAATGATATTGGTGGAAGTCAAGTGTGTCCAGCTCCTCAGTTGTCTAGTGAGCCAGTGGCTGTGTCCCAGGCTTGTGGTGTCCCTGATGTGTTCCCTGCATGTGCTGTCACTAGGGCTAAGTCTAAAGTTACTGGTGATTTAGAGGATAATGATGATGATGATGTTATCCTAGATGACACTTTTCTTGCTAATTTGGACCACTCACCAGATGAGGCAGTACCCCGTAGTGTTGATATTTTGTCTCGTCAAGAGTTGGTTGAGTTGCAAGTTGCTGACCCTGAGTTGAAAGGTCTAGCTAACTCTGCTTACAGTGAAGAAGAGTCAGCCGGTGCTTCTACTTGTTATTATGTAAAGTCAGGAGTACTTATGAGGAAGTGGAGACCCCCAACAGCATCAGCCGACTGTGAATGGGAGGTTGTACATCAAGTTGTCATCCCTCGTGTTTGTAGGCAGGATATCATTCGAGTGGCTCATGATTCCAATTTGGCAGGACACCTTGGAGTGAGGAAGTCTGTGGCACGCATTTTGAAACACTTCTACTGGCCAGGTATCTTCAGGGATGTTTCCTGGTATTGTAAGTCTTGTCACACCTGTCAAGTTGTGGGGAAGTGTAATCAGACCGAAAAGGTTGCACCTCTAGTTCCCATTCCT
This sequence comes from Coenobita brevimanus, assembly GCF_032717465.1. Lineage (NCBI taxonomy): Eukaryota > Metazoa > Arthropoda > Malacostraca > Decapoda > Coenobitidae > Coenobita > Coenobita brevimanus. The sequence continues at coordinate 5,763 of NW_027642074.1, forward strand.
CCTTTTGAGGCGCCTTTCACCCGTGTGTTGGTGGATATTGTGGGCCCTCTTCCTAAGACTTCTTCAGGATTTTCTTATGTGTTGACCATGATTGATATGGCTACTCGTTATCCTGAAGCCATTCCACTTAGAAACATCTCAGCAAAGAACGTGGTTAAGGAAATGCTAGGGTTCTTCACAAAGTTTGGTCTGCCCAAGGAGGTACAGTCAGACCGTGGAAGTAATTTCATGTCAAATGTTTTCAAGCAGTCTCTGAAAGAGTTGGGCATCACCCAGATCACGTCTTCAGCTTACCATCCCCAGACCCAAGGAGCGTTGGAGAGATATCATCAAACACTCAAATCGATGCTCAAGAAATACTGTTTGGAACATCAGAAAGACTGGGATAAAGGTCTTCCATTCGTTGTGTTTGCTGCAAGAGAATCTCCAAATGAATCACTGGGCATCTCACCTTTTGAACTACTGTTTGTCCATGAAGTAAGAGGACCCCTTAAGTTACTCAAGGAATGCTGGCTGTCGGAGGAAGATGACGTCAACCTGCTGGAGTATGTGATGAAGTTCAAAGAACGGCTGTCCACTGCTTTACAGCTGGCGAGAGAGAATATAGGAGCTGCTCAGGAGAAGATGAAGACTTGGTATGACAAGAAGTCCAGGTTACGCCACTTTCAGCCAGGAGATCAGGTTTTGATTCTGCTACCAGTTCATGGGCAACCTCTTCAAGCCAAGTTTAGTGGCCCTTATTTCGTGGAGAAGAGACTCAGTGATGTCAGCTATGTCATCGCCACACCAGATCGTAGAAAGAGCAAGCAACTATGTCACATCAACATGCTAAAGTTATATCACAGGCGGGACGAAAATAATCCAGTCTGCACTGTAGCTGTTCCACCCGAGTCTGCAAATGAAGCTCTCCCATGCAGTATGAGCCTGAGTGATAGTTTGGGGAAGAATCCTGATATCATGAATGATCTCCAGACTAAGCTTTCTCATCTACCTCCCAAGGAAAGGCAGGAGTTTTCGGCATTACTGCAGGAGTACCCGCAAGTGTTCCGTGCCACTCCAGGAAGAACCACTGTGTTGATGCATGATGTCGATGTTGGAGACGCAAAGCCAATTAAATTGCCTCCTTACCGTGTGAACCCAGTGAAAGTTCCTCTCATCCAGAAGGAGCTTGACTACCTGTTGGACCACAAGATGATTGAGCCCTGTCAGAGCGAGTGGAGTTCTCCTGTCACTCTAGTCCCTAAGCCAGGTGGGTCACAGAGGTTTTGCATCGACTACAGACGTGTTAATCAGATAACCAAAACAGACACTTACCCTCTCCCTCGTGTGGAAGATTGCATAGACAAGATCGGAAAGGCTAGGTACATAAGTAAGTTTGATTTGTTAAAGGGATACTGGCAAGTACCTATGACTGAACGTGCTAGGGAGATCTCATGTTTTGTAACATTAGGAAAGACATTTGCATGTTCTGTAATGCCATGTACAGATTGTTTTAGAGTAATAAGAAATTTCCTTTGTAAATTTCTTTTTCTTTGTGGGGAGGTGTTACATAGCCTATGATTTCATCATCCTTTGTGTAATTTTAACGCACAGTTGCTGCATGTTTGATCACGAGCGTGTTCTGCCTCAGTCCCCCCCTTCTACCGTTATAGTAGAGTAAGTCGTTCTCTCTGTTATTCACAGCGGGATTTTCATCTCTTTGTCCCCGTGGCTTCATTTGCGCGTCCTTATTACAAGTTGTATCAAGCTCTGCCGGCCCCTATATAATGAGCTCAGTCTCTGCATCATTGCCACTTAGATCTGCTCCTCATTTTGTTCACATCTCTGTCCTCCCCTGTACAGATATTATTATTGTGAGTGCTCAAGAAGTCTCCAACCATCTAGCAGCTGTGTGTAATTTGAGTATAATTGTTATTGCATTTTTTCTTGTACTGTATAGCATAAGTTTAATTTGTAGGCCTAGTGAAGTTTTTGTAATTCATGTGGGGTTCTTTATGTCAGTCATTTTTGATAATAGTTTGTATCTGTAATTATTTATCTGGCATTCACTGAGTATTATCTGGTATCTCATTTTATCAGGGCTGACTTAGATAAATTTACTCTTGCTAATTTCGTGTTAATAGAGGCTATTGCAGTTAACCATATATTTAACCTGTTTTTGCCATTACATTATCCTTATGAGTCCTTAATGTTTTGTTGTTAGTTTAAGCATTAAACTTTAACTTGTAATTTTATCTAACTCTTTTGTTTTGAACCTGGAACTTTACGGGACAGTAGTGATTATTAGTATTCTCACTTAAAGTGTACATTATCTTTCTCTGTTTCGTAACATAAATTTGGCGACCTCATATCAGGATATTCAGGATATTATCATAAGGATATTGCTTGATATTTTGTGACTGTTACTTATTCATTATGTCTGCTATTACTACACTTGATGAAGCCAAGGACTTTTTGTCAAATGTGCAAACAGTGTGTGATATAGAAAACAGAACAAAGAATGAACTTAAGCTTGTTGCTCAACAATTGGGAATTGTTGTTCGCTCTCATCATTCTAAAGATCAAATTGTTGACATGATTAATGAAAGCTTGTTTAATGTAACTCCTCCAAATGAGCAAACGCAGATTGAATTAGCTAAGTTACAGCTAGCCCTGCAGGAGGCCCGTGCTAAGGAGGCTGAGTTTCACGCACAAGTTGAACTTGCTAGGATTCAGGTAGACCATGAGTATCGCATGAAACAATGTGGAACTGGATCATCTAGCTCTGATGATTTTGATGTGGCTAAAAATGTTAAACTTGTCCCTCCTTTTAATGAATCTGATTTAACAAAGTATTTTCAGTTGTTTGAGAGGGTAGCTACAGGTTTTAATTGGCCTAAGGAGTATTGGCCAGTACTCCTTCAAACTGTTCTCACCGGTAAAGTTCAAGTAACTTATGCATCTTTGCCTCAGGATCAGTCTGATAATTATGATGTAGTTAAGAGCTTGATTCTTAAGGCCTATGAGCTTGTTCCTGAAGCCTATAGAGTAAAATTTAGGACAACTTACAAGCAAGATAAGCAATCCCATGTTGAGTATGCAAAAATCAAAGAAGATCTGTTAGAGCAGTGGTTAAATTCTAAGAATGTGGATTCTGATTTTGGTAAATTTAAGCAGATGATTTTGCTGGAGGATTTCAAAAGGTGTATTAGTAAAGATGTAAGCCTATATCTTGATGAGAAAAGAATAGATAATTTGTCTGATGCTGCAGTTTTAGCTGATGAATATGTTCTCACTCACAAGAGATATTTTAGAGGAAAAAGGAAAGCTGAGAGTCAGTACGTTGCCTCTACTCAGAGTACAGGTAACAGGAAAGAGAATAAGGATGATGTTTCTCAGGAAGTAAATACCAGCTTCACCTCTAGATTTCAGAAAAGTAAATGTACTTATTGTAGTAAGCTTGGTCATACTACGGAGAGATGTTTCAGGAGACAGCGTGATGTGAACAAAAAGGAGTCTTTAAATATTCAGTCAATTGGTCTAGTGTCCACTCTTGAGAGTTCCCAGAATTCTTTAACTGAGTTAACTGAACCTGCTTTGAGGGGTAACTTAAATTCTCATGATGGAGCTCCTCTTTTGAGCAGTAACGTGGGTGACACTCTCAAGAGTTCATGTGCTAATTTCCTGTCTGATGGTTTTGTCAGTCCTCTGGACAGTAATGACAGGAAGTCAGTTAAAATATATCGTGATACAGGTGCTTGCCAATCCCTTATGCTGACCAGTGTTCTAGGCTGTAATGTTAATTCCTCTGATGAAACTGTAATCTTACAAGGTGTAGGGAATAATTACTTCTCTGTCCCTCTGTGCAGAGTGAATTTAGAGTCTGGTTTTGTTAATGGTTCCGTTATGGTTGGGTTGGTTGAGACACTCCCAATGTCAGGTGTAACTTTCTTACTTGGAAATGATATTGGTGGAAGTCAAGTGTGTCCAGCTCCTCAGTTGTCTAGTGAGCCAGTGGCTGTGTCCCAGGCTTGTGGTGTCCCTGATGTGTTCCCTGCATGTGCTGTCACTAGGGCTAAGTCTAAAGTTACTGGTGATTTAGAGGATAATGATGATGATGATGTTATCCTAGATGACACTTTTCTTGCTAATTTGGACCACTCACCAGATGAGGCAGTACCCCGTAGTGTTGATATTTTGTCTCGTCAAGAGTTGGTTGAGTTGCAAGTTGCTGACCCTGAGTTGAAAGGTCTAGCTAACTCTGCTTACAGTGAAGAAGAGTCAGCCGGTGCTTCTACTTGTTATTATGTAAAGTCAGGAGTACTTATGAGGAAGTGGAGACCCCCAACAGCATCAGCCGACTGTGAATGGGAGGTTGTACATCAAGTTGTCATCCCTCGTGTTTGTAGGCAGGATATCATTCGAGTGGCTCATGATTCCAGTTTGGCAGGACACCTTGGAGTGAGGAAGTCTGTGGCACGCATTTTGAAACACTTCTACTGGCCAGGTATCTTCAGGGATGTTTCCTGGTATTGTAAGTCTTGTCACACCTGTCAAGTTGTGGGGAAGTGTAATCAGACCGAAAAGGTTGCACCTCTAGTTCCCATTCCTCCTTTTGAGGCGCCTTTCACCCGTGTGTTGGTGGATATTGTGGGCCCTCTTCCTAAGACTTCTTCAGGATTTTCTTATGTGTTGACCATGATTGATATGGCTACTCGTTATCCTGAAGCCATTCCACTTAGAAACATCTCAGCAAAGAACGTGGTTAAGGAAATGCTAGGGTTCTTCACAAAGTTTGGTCTGCCCAAGGAGGTACAGTCAGACCGTGGAAGTAATTTCATGTCAAATGTTTTCAAGCAGTCTCTGAAAGAGTTGGGCATCACCCAGATCACGTCTTCAGCTTACCATCCCCAGACCCAAGGAGCGTTGGAGAGATATCATCAAACACTCAAATCGATGCTCAAGAAATACTGTTTGGAACATCAGAAAGACTGGGATAAAGGTCTTCCATTCGTTGTGTTTGCTGCAAGAGAATCTCCAAATGAATCACTGGGCATCTCACCTTTTGAACTACTGTTTGTCCATGAAGTAAGAGGACCCTTAAGTTACTCAAGGAATGCTGGCTGTCGGAGGAAGATGACGTCAACCTGCTGGAGTATGTGATGAAGTTCAAAGAACGGCTGTCCACTGCTTTACAGCTGGCGAGAGAGAATATAGGAGCTGCTCAGGAGAAGATGAAGACTTGGTATGACAAGAAGTCCAGGTTACGCCACTTTCAGCCAGGAGATCAGGTTTTGATTCTGCTACCAGTTCATGGGCAACCTCTTCAAGCCAAGTTTAGTGGCCCTTATTTCGTGGAGAAGAGACTCAGTGATGTCAGCTATGTCATCGCCACACCAGATCGTAGAAAGAGCAAGCAACTATGTCACATCAACATGCTAAAGTTATATCACAGGCGGGACGAAAATAATCCAGTCTGCACTGTAGCTGTTCCACCCGAGTCTGCAAATGAAGCTCTCCCATGCAGTATGAGCCTGAGTGATAGTTTGGGGAAGAATCCTGATATCATGAATGATCTCCAGACTAAGCTTTCTCATCTACCTCCCAAGGAAAGGCAGGAGTTTTCGGCATTACTGCAGGAGTACCCGCAAGTGTTCCGTGCCACTCCAGGAAGAACCACTGTGTTGATGCATGATGTCGATGTTGGAGACGCAAAGCCAATTAAATTGCCTCCTTACCGTGTGAACCCAGTGAAAGTTCCTCTCATCCAGAAGGAGCTTGACTACCTGTTGGACCACAAGATGATTGAGCCCTGTCAGAGCGAGTGGAGTTCTCCTGTCACTCTAGTCCCTAAGCCAGGTGGGTCACAGAGGTTTTGCATCGACTACAGACGTGTTAATCAGATAACCAAAACAGACACTTACCCTCTCCCTCGTGTGGAAGATTGCATAGACAAGATCGGAAAGGCTAGGTACAAGTAAGTTTGATTTGTTAAAGGGATACTGGCAAGTACCTATGACTGAATGTGCTAGGGAGATCTCATGTTTTGTAACATTAGGAAAGACATTTGCATGTTCTGTAATGCCATGTACAGATTGTTTTAGAGTAATAAGAAATTTCCTTTGTAAATTTCTTTTTTCTTTGTGGGGAGGTGTTACATAGCCTATGATTTCATCATCCTTTGTGTAATTTTAACGCACAGTATGCTGCATGTTTGATCACGAGCGTGTTCTGCCTCAGTCCCCCCCTTCTACCGTTATAGTAGAGTAAGTCGTTCTCTCTGTTATTCACAGCGGGATTTTCATCTCTTTGTCCCCGTGGCTTCATTTGCGCGTCCTTATTACAAGTTGTATCAAGCTCTGCCGGCCCCTATATAATGAGCTCAGTCTCTGCATCATTGCCACTTAGATCTGCTCCTCATTTTGTTCACATCTCTGTCCTCCCCTGTACAGATATTATTATTGTGAGTGCTCAAGAAGTCTCCAACCATCTAGCAGCTGTGTGTAATTTGAGTATAATTGTTATTGCATTTTTCTTGTACTGTATAGCATAAGTTTAATTTGTAGGCCTAGTGAAGTTTTTGTAATTCATGTGGGGTTCTTTATGTCAGTCATTTTTGATAATAGTTTGTATCTGTAATTATTTATCTGGCATTCACTGAGTATTATCTGGTATCTCATTTTATCAGGGCTGACTTAGATAAATTTACTCTTGCTAATTTCGTGTTAATAGAGGCTATTGCAGTTAACCATATATTTAACCTGTTTATTTGCCATTACATTATCCTTATGAGTCCTTAATGTTTTGTTGTTAGTTTAAGCATTAAACTTTAACTTGTAATTTTATCTAACTCTTTTGTTTTGAACCTGGAACTTTACGGGACAGTAGTGATTATTAGTATTCTCACTTAAAGTGTACATTATCTTTCTCTGTTTCGTAACATAAATTTGGCGACCTCATATCAGGATATTCAGGATATTATCATAAGGATATTGCTTGATATTTTGTGACTGTTACTTATTCATTATGTCTGCTATTACTACACTTGATGAAGCCAAGGACTTTTTGTCAAATGTGCAAACAGTGTGTGATATAGAAAACAGAACAAAGAATGAACTTAAGCTTGTTGCTCAACAATTGGGAATTGTTGTTCGCTCTCATCATTCTAAAGATCAAATTGTTGACATGATTAATGAAAGCTTGTTTAATGTAACTCCTCCAAATGAGCAAACGCAGATTGAATTAGCTAAGTTACAGCTAGCCCTGCAGGAGGCCCGTGCTAAGGAGGCTGAGTTTCACGCACAAGTTGAACTTGCTAGGATTCAGGTAGACCATGAGTATCGCATGAAACAATGTGGAACTGGATCATCTAGCTCTGATGATTTTGATGTGGCTAAAAATGTTAAACTTGTCCCTCCTTTTAATGAATCTGATTTAACAAAGTATTTTCAGTTGTTTGAGAGGGTAGCTACAGGTTTTAATTGGCCTAAGGAGTATTGGCCAGTACTCCTTCAAACTGTTCTCACCGGTAAAGTTCAAGTAACTTATGCATCTTTGCCTCAGGATCAGTCTGATAATTATGATGTAGTTAAGAGCTTGATTCTTAAGGCCTATGAGCTTGTTCCTGAAGCCTATAGAGTAAAATTTAGGACAACTTACAAGCAAGATAAGCAATCCCATGTTGAGTATGCAAAAATCAAAGAAGATCTGTTAGAGCAGTGGTTAAATTCTAAGAATGTGGATTCTGATTTTGGTAAATTTAAGCAGATGATTTTGCTGGAGGATTTCAAAAGGTGTATTAGTAAAGATGTAAGCCTATATCTTGATGAGAAAAGAATAGATAATTTGTCTGATGCTGCAGTTTTAGCTGATGAATATGTTCTCACTCACAAGAGATATTTTAGAGGAAAAAGGAAAGCTGAGAGTCAGTACGTTGCCTCTACTCAGAGTACAGGTAACAGGAAAGAGAATAAGGATGATGTTTCTCAGGAAGTAAATACCAGCTTCACCTCTAGATTTCAGAAAAGTAAATGTACTTATTGTAGTAAGCTTGGTCATACTACGGAGAGATGTTTCAGGAGACAGCGTGATGTGAACAAAAAGGAGTCTTTAAATATTCAGTCAATTGGTCTAGTGTCCACTCTTGAGAGTTCCCAGAATTCTTTAACTGAGTTAACTGAACCTGCTTTGAGGGGTAACTTAAATTCTCATGATGGAGCTCCTCTTTTGAGCAGTAACGTGGGTGACACTCTCAAGAGTTCATGTGCTAATTTCCTGTCTGATGGTTTTGTCAGTCCTCTGGACAGTAATGACAGGAAGTCAGTTAAAATATATCGTGATACAGGTGCTTGCCAATCCCTTATGCTGACCAGTGTTCTAGGCTGTAATGTTAATTCCTCTGATGAAACTGTAATCTTACAAGGTGTAGGGAATAATTACTTCTCTGTCCCTCTGTGCAGAGTGAATTTAGAGTCTGGTTTTGTTAATGGTTCCGTTATGGTTGGGTTGGTTGAGACACTCCCAATGTCAGGTGTAACTTTCTTACTTGGAAATGATATTGGTGGAAGTCAAGTGTGTCCAGCTCCTCAGTTGTCTAGTGAGCCAGTGGCTGTGTCCCAGGCTTGTGGTGTCCCTGATGTGTTCCCTGCATGTGCTGTCACTAGGGCTAAGTCTAAAGTTACTGGTGATTTAGAGGATAATGATGATGATGATGTTATCCTAGATGACACTTTTCTTGCTAATTTGGACCACTCACCAGATGAGGCAGTACCCCGTAGTGTTGATATTTTGTCTCGTCAAGAGTTGGTTGAGTTGCAAGTTGCTGACCCTGAGTTGAAAGGTCTAGCTAACTCTGCTTACAGTGAAGAAGAGTCAGCCGGTGCTTCTACTTGTTATTATGTAAAGTCAGGAGTACTTATGAGGAAGTGGAGACCCCCAACAGCATCAGCCGACTGTGAATGGGAGGTTGTACATCAAGTTGTCATCCCTCGTGTTTGTAGGCAGGATATCATTCGAGTGGCTCATGATTCCAGTTTGGCAGGACACCTTGGAGTGAGGAAGTCTGTGGCACGCATTTTGAAACACTTCTACTGGCCAGGTATCTTCAGGGATGTTTCCTGGTATTGTAAGTCTTGTCACACCTGTCAAGTTGTGGGGAAGTGTAATCAGACCGAAAAGGTTGCACCTCTAGTTCCCATTCCTCCTTTTGAGGCGCCTTTCACCCGTGTGTTGGTGGATATTGTGGGCCCTCTTCCTAAGACTTCTTCAGGATTTTCTTATGTGTTGACCATGATTGATATGGCTACTCGTTATCCTGAAGCCATTCCACTTAGAAACATCTCAGCAAAGAACGTGGTTAAGGAAATGCTAGGGTTCTTCACAAAGTTTGGTCTGCCCAAGGAGGTACAGTCAGACCGTGGAAGTAATTTCATGTCAAATGTTTTCAAGCAGTCTCTGAAAGAGTTGGGCATCACCCAGATCACGTCTTCAGCTTACCATCCCCAGACCCAAGGAGCGTTGGAGAGATATCATCAAACACTCAAATCGATGCTCAAGAAATACTGTTTGGAACATCAGAAAGACTGGGATAAAGGTCTTCCATTCGTTGTGTTTGCTGCAAGAGAATCTCCAAATGAATCACTGGGCATCTCACCTTTTGAACTACTGTTTGTCCATGAAGTAAGAGGACCCCTTAAGTTACTCAAGGAATGCTGGCTGTCGGAGGAAGATGACGTCAACCTGCTGGAGTATGTGATGAAGTTCAAAGAACGGCTGTCCACTGCTTTACAGCTGGCGAGAGAGAATATAGGAGCTGCTCAGGAGAAGATGAAGACTTGGTATGACAAGAAGTCCAGGTTACGCCACTTTCAGCCAGGAGATCAGGTTTTGATTCTGCTACCAGTTCATGGGCAACCTCTTCAAGCCAAGTTTAGTGGCCCTTATTTCGTGGAGAAGAGACTCAGTGATGTCAGCTATGTCATCGCCACACCAGATCGTAGAAAGAGCAAGCAACTATGTCACATCAACATGCTAAAGTTATATCACAGGCGGGACGAAAATAATCCAGTCTGCACTGTAGCTGTTCCACCCGAGTCTGCAAATGAAGCTCTCCCATGCAGTATGAGCCTGAGTGATAGTTTGGGGAAGAATCCTGATATCATGAATGATCTCCAGACTAAGCTTTCTCATCTACCTCCCAAGGAAAGGCAGGAGTTTTCGGCATTACTGCAGGAGTACCCGCAAGTGTTCCGTGCCACTCCAGGAAGAACCACTGTGTTGATGCATGATGTCGATGTTGGAGACGCAAAGCCAATTAAATTGCCTCCTTACCGTGTGAACCCAGTGAAAGTTCCTCTCATCCAGAAGGAGCTTGACTACCTGTTGGACCACAAGATGATTGAGCCCTGTCAGAGCGAGTGGAGTTCTCCTGTCACTCTAGTCCCTAAGCCAGGTGGGTCACAGAGGTTTTGCATCGACTACAGACGTGTTAATCAGATAACCAAAACAGACACTTACCCTCTCCCTCGTGTGGAAGATTGCATAGACAAGATCGGAAAGGCTAGGTACAAGTAAGTTTGATTTGTTAAAGGGATACTGGCAAGTACCTATGACTGAATGTGCTAGGGAGATCTCATGTTTTGTAACATTAGGAAAGACATTTGCATGTTCTGTAATGCCATGTACAGATTGTTTTAGAGTAATAAGAAATTTCCTTTGTAAATTTCTTTTTCTTTGTGGGGAGGTGTTACATAGCCTATGATTTCATCATCCTTTGTGTAATTTTAACGCACAGTTGCTGCATGTTTGATCACGAGCGTGTTCTGCCTCAGTCCCCCCCTTCTACCGTTATAGTAGAGTAAGTCGTTCTCTCTGTTATTCACAGCGGGATTTTCATCTCTTTGTCCCCGTGGCTTCATTTGCGCGTCCTTATTACAAGTTGTATCAAGCTCTGCCGGCCCCTATATAATGAGCTCAGTCTCTGCATCATTGCCACTTAGATCTGCTCCTCATTTTGTTCACATCTCTGTCCTCCCCTGTACAGATATTATTATTGTGAGTGCTCAAGAAGTCTCCAACCATCTAGCAGCTGTGTGTAATTTGAGTATAATTGTTATTGCATTTTTTCTTGTACTGTATAGCATAAGTTTAATTTGTAGGCCTAGTGAAGTTTTTGTAATTCATGTGGGGTTCTTTATGTCAGTCATTTTTGATAATAGTTTGTATCTGTAATTATTTATCTGGCATTCACTGAGTATTATCTGGTATCTCATTTTATCAGGGCTGACTTAGATAAATTTACTCTTGCTAATTTCGTGTTAATAGAGGCTATTGCAGTTAACCATATATTTAACCTGTTTATTTGCCATTACATTATCCTTATGAGTCCTGAATGTTTTGTTGTTAGTTTAAGCATTAAACTTTAACTTGTAATTTTATCTAACTCTTTTGTTTTGAACCTGGAACTTTACGGGACAGTAGTGATTATTAGTATTCTCACTTAAAGTGTACATTATCTTTCTCTGTTTCGTAACATAAATTTGGCGACCTCATATCAGGATATTCAGGATATTATCATAAGGATATTGCTTGATATTTTGTGACTGTTACTTATTCATTATGTCTGCTATTACTACACTTGATGAAGCCAAGGACTTTTTGTCAAATGTGCAAACAGTGTGTGATATAGAAAACAGAACAAAGAATGAACTTAAGCTTGTTGCTCAACAATTGGGAATTGTTGTTCGCTCTCATCATTCTAAAGATCAAATTGTTGACATGATTAATGAAAGCTTGTTTAATGTAACTCCTCCAAATGAGCAAACGCAGATTGAATTAGCTAAGTTACAGCTAGCCCTGCAGGAGGCCCGTGCTAAGGAGGCTGAGTTTCACGCACAAGTTGAACTTGCTAGGATTCAGGTAGACCATGAGTATCGCATGAAACAATGTGGAAGTGGATCATCTAGCTCTGATGATTTTGATGTGGCTAAAAATGTTAAACTTGTCCCTCCTTTTAATGAATCTGATTTAACAAAGTATTTTCAGTTGTTTGAGAGGGTAGCTACAGGTTTTAATTGGCCTAAGGAGTATTGGCCAGTACTCCTTCAAACTGTTCTCACCGGTAAAGCTCAAGTAACTTATGCATCTTTGCCTCAGGATCAGTCTGATAATTATGATGTAGTTAAGAGCTTGATTCTTAAGGCCTATGAGCTTGTTCCTGAAGCCTATAGAGTAAAATTTAGGACAACTTACAAGCAAGATAAGCAATCCCATGTTGAGTATGCAAAAATCAAAGAAGATCTGTTAGAGCAGTGGTTAAATTCTAAGAATGTGGATTCTGATTTTGGTAAATTTAAGCAGATGATTTTGCTGGAGGATTTCAAAAGGTGTATTAGTAAAGATGTAAGCCTATATCTTGATGAGAAAAGAATAGATAATTTGTCTGATGCTGCAGTTTTAGCTGATGAATATGTTCTCACTCACAAGAGATATTTTAGAGGAAAAAGGAAAGCTGAGAGTCAGTACGTTGCCTCTACTCAGAGTACAGGTAACAGGAAAGAGAATAAGGATGATGTTTCTCAGGAAGTAAATACCAGCTTCACCTCTAGATTTCAGAAAAGTAAATGTACTTATTGTAGTAAGCTTGGTCATACTACGGAGAGATGTTTCAGGAGACAGCGTGATGTGAACAAAAAGGAGTCTTTAAATATTCAGTCAATTGGTCTAGTGTCCACTCTTGAGAGTTCCCAGAATTCTTTAACTGAGTTAACTGAACCTGCTTTGAGGGGTAACTTAAATTCTCATGATGGAGCTCCTCTTTTGAGCAGTAACGTGGGTGACACTCTCAAGAGTTCATGTGCTAATTTCCTGTCTGATGGTTTTGTCAGTCCTCTGGACAGTAATGACAGGAAGTCAGTTAAAATATATCGTGATACAGGTGCTTGCCAATCCCTTATGCTGACCAGTGTTCTAGGCTCTAATGTTAATTCCTCTGATGAAACTGTAATCTTACAAGGTGTAGGGAATAATTACTTCTCTGTCCCTCTGTGCAGAGTGAATTTAGAGTCTGGTTTTGTTAATGGTTCCGTTATGGTTGGGTTGGTTGAGACACTCCCAATGTCAGGTGTAACTTTCTTACTTGGAAATGATATTGGTGGAAGTCAAGTGTGTCCAGCTCCTCAGTTGTCTAGTGAGCCAGTGGCTGTGTCCCAGGCTTGTGGTGTCCCTGATGTGTTCCCTGCATGTGCTGTCACTAGGGCTAAGTCTAAAGTTACTGGTGATTTAGAGGATAATGATGATGATGATGTTATCCTAGATGACACTTTTCTTGCTAATTTGGACCACTCACCAGATGAGGCAGTACCCCGTAGTGTTGATATTTTGTCTCGTCAAGAGTTGGTTGAGTTGCAAGTTGCTGACCCTGAGTTGAAAGGTCTAGCTAACTCTGCTTACAGTGAAGAAGAGTCAGCCGGTGCTTCTACTTGTTATTATGTAAAGTCAGGAGTACTTATGAGGAAGTGGAGACCCCCAACAGCATCAGCCGACTGTGAATGGGAGGTTGTACATCAAGTTGTCATCCCTCTTGTTTGTAGGCAGGATATCATTCGAGTGGCTCATGATTCCAGTTTGGCAGGACACCTTGGAGTGAGGAAGTCTGTGGCACGCATTTTGAAACACTTCTACTGGCCAGGTATCTTCAGGGATGTTTCCTGGTATTGTAAGTCTTGTCACACCTGTCAAGTTGTGGGGAAGTGTAATCAGACCGAAAAGGTTGCACCTCTAGTTCCCATTCCTCCTTTTGAGGCGCCTTTCACCCGTGTGTTGGTGGATATTGTGGGCCCTCTTCCTAAGACTTCTTCAGGATTTTCTTATGTGTTGACCATGATTGATATGGCTACTCGTTATCCTGAAGCCATTCCACTTAGAAACATCTCAGCAAAGAACGTGGTTAAGGAAATGCTAGGGTTCTTCACAAAGTTTGGTCTGCCCAAGGAGGTACAGTCAGACCGTGGAAGTAATTTCATGTCAAATGTTTTCAAGCAGTCTCTGAAAGAGTTGGGCATCACCCAGATCACGTCTTCAGCTTACCATCCCCAGACCCAAGGAGCGTTGGAGAGATATCATCAAACACTCAAATCGATGCTCAAGAAATACTGTTTGGAACATCAGAAAGACTGGGATAAAGGTCTTCCATTCGTTGTGTTTGCTGCAAGAGAATCTCCAAATGAATCACTGGGCATCTCACCTTTTGAACTACTGTTTGTCCATGAAGTAAGAGGACCCCTTAAGTTACTCAAGGAATGCTGGCTGTCGGAGGAAGATGACGTCAACCTGCTGGAGTATGTGATGAAGTTCAAAGAACGGCTGTCCACTGCTTTACAGCTGGCGAGAGAGAATATAGGAGCTGCTCAGGAGAAGATGAAGACTTGGTATGACAAGAAGTCCAGGTTACGCCACTTTCAGCCAGGAGATCAGGTTTTGATTCTGCTACCAGTTCATGGGCAACCTCTTCAAGCCAAGTTTAGTGGCCCTTATTTCGTGGAGAAGAGACTCAGTGATGTCAGCTATGTCATCGCCACACCAGATCGTAGAAAGAGCAAGCAACTATGTCACATCAACATGCTAAAGTTATATCACAGGCGGGACGAAAATAATCCAGTCTGCACTGTAGCTGTTCCACCCGAGTCTGCAAATGAAGCTCTCCCATGCAGTATGAGCCTGAGTGATAGTTTGGGGAAGAATCCTGATATCATGAATGATCTCCAGACTAAGCTTTCTCATCTACCTCCCAAGGAAAGGCAGGAGTTTTCGGCATTACTGCAGGAGTACCCGCAAGTGTTCCGTGCCACTCCAGGAAGAACCACTGTGTTGATGCATGATGTCGATGTTGGAGACGCAAAGCCAATTAAATTGCCTCCTTACCGTGTGAACCCAGTGAAAGTTCCTCTCATCCAGAAGGAGCTTGACTACCTGTTGGACCACAAGATGATTGAGCCCTGTCAGAGCGAGTGGAGTTCTCCTGTCACTCTAGTCCCTAAGCCAGGTGGGTCACAGAGGTTTTGCATCGACTACAGACGTGTTAATCAGATAACCAAAACAGACACTTACCCTCTCCCTCGTGTGGAAGATTGCATAGACAAGATCGGAAAGGCTAGGTACATAAGTAAGTTTGATTTGTTAAAGGGATACTGGCAAGTACCTATGACTGAACGTGCTAGGGAGATCTCATGTTTTGTAACATTAGGAAAGACATTTGCATGTTCTGTAATGCCATGTACAGATTGTTTTAGAGTAATAAGAAATTTCCTTTGTAAATTTCTTTTTTCTTTGTGGGGAGGTGTTACATAGCCTATGATTTCATCATCCTTTGTGTAATTTTAACGCACAGTATGCTGCATGTTTGATCACGAGCGTGTTCTACCTCAGTCCCTCCCTTCTACCGTTATAGTAGAGTAAGTCGTTCTCTCTGTTATTCACAGCGGGATTTTCATCTCTTTGTCCCCGTGGCTTCATTTGCGCGTCCTTATTACAAGTTGTATCAAGCTCTGCCGGCCCCTATATAATGAGCTCAGTCTCTGCATCATTGCCACTTAGATCTGCTCCTCATTTTGTTCACATCTCTGTCCTCCCCTGTACAGATATTATTATTGTGAGTGCTCAAGAAGTCTCCAACCATCTAGCAGCTGTGTGTAATTTGAGTATAATTGTTATTGCATTTTTTCTTGTACTGTATAGCATAAGTTTAATTTGTAGGCCTAGTGAAGTTTTTGTAATTCATGTGGGGTTCTTTATGTCAGTCATTTTTGATAATAGTTTGTATCTGTAATTATTTATCTGGCATTCACTGAGTATTATCTGGTATCTCATTTTATCAGGGCTGACTTAGATAAATTTACTCTTGCTAATTTCGTGTTAATAGAGGCTATTGCAGTTAACCATATATTTAACCTGTTTTTGCCATTACATTATCCTTATGAGTCCTGAATGTTTTGTTGTTAGTTTAAGCATTAAACTTTAACTTGTAATTTTATCTAACTCTTTTGTTTTGAACCTGGAACTTTACGGGACAGTAGTGATTATTAGTATTCTCACTTAAAGTGTACATTATCTTTCTCTGTTTCGTAACATAAATTTGGCGACCTCATATCAGGATATTCAGGATATTATCATAAGGATATTGCTTGATATTTTGTGACTGTTACTTATTCATTATGTCTGCTATTACTACACTTGATGAAGCCAAGGACTTTTTGTCAAATGTGCAAACAGTGTGTGATATAGAAAACAGAACAAAGAATGAACTTAAGCTTGTTGCTCAACAATTGGGAATTGTTGTTCGCTCTCATCATTCTAAAGATCAAATTGTTGACATGATTAATGAAAGCTTGTTTAATGTAACTCCTCCAAATGAGCAAACGCAGATTGAATTAGCTAAGTTACAGCTAGCCCTGCAGGAGGCCCGTGCTAAGGAGGCTGAGTTTCACGCACAAGTTGAACTTGCTAGGATTCAGGTAGACCATGAGTATCGCATGAAACAATGTGGAAGTGGATCATCTAGCTCTGATGATTTTGATGTGGCTAAAAATGTTAAACTTGTCCCTCCTTTTAATGAATCTGATTTAACAAAGTATTTTCAGTTGTTTGAGAGGGTAGCTACAGGTTTTAATTGGCCTAAGGAGTATTGGCCAGTACTCCTTCAAACTGTTCTCACCGGTAAAGCTCAAGTAACTTATGCATCTTTGCCTCAGGATCAGTCTGATAATTATGATGTAGTTAAGAGCTTGATTCTTAAGGCCTATGAGCTTGTTCCTGAAGCCTATAGAGTAAAATTTAGGACAACTTACAAGCAAGATAAGCAATCCCATGTTGAGTATGCAAAAATCAAAGAAGATCTGTTAGAGCAGTGGTTAAATTCTAAGAATGTGGATTCTGATTTTGGTAAATTTAAGCAGATGATTTTGCTGGAGGATTTCAAAAGGTGTATTAGTAAAGATGTAAGCCTATATCTTGATGAGAAAAGAATAGATAATTTGTCTGATGCTGCAGTTTTAGCTGATGAATATGTTCTCACTCACAAGAGATATTTTAGAGGAAAAAGGAAAGCTGAGAGTCAGTACGTTGCCTCTACTCAGAGTACAGGTAACAGGAAAGAGAATAAGGATGATGTTTCTCAGGAAGTAAATACCAGCTTCACCTCTAGATTTCAGAAAAGTAAATGTACTTATTGTAGTAAGCTTGG
>NW_027642075.1:0-4995 GCF_032717465.1 Coenobita brevimanus
CAAAGGATGATGAAATCATAGGCTATGTAACACCTCCCCACAAAGAAAAAGAGATTTACAAAGGAAATTTCTTATTACTCTAAAACAATCTGTCTAAAGTCTAGATAAGCAATCTGCAATAACATTTTCTTTCCCCTTGACATGTTGTATGTCTAATGAATACTCCTGAAGAAGTAGACTCCATCTTGTCAATCTCTGATTTTTATCTTTAAACTTACTAAGGAATTTCAGTGGGTTATGATCGGTATAAATGACTATGGGGTCAAAACCAGAACACAAATAAAATGGAAAATGCTGTAAACCCAAAATCAAGGCCAAAAGCTCTTTCTCAATAGTCGAGTAGTTCTTTTGAGGTGGAGTGAACTTCTTACTGTAATAAGATACAGGATGTTCAATACCCTGATCATCCTCTTGCAGCAAAATAGCCCCAGCTCCTAAATCACTTGCATCAACAGCCATCTTAAAAGGCTTAGCAAAATTTGGAGTAGCGAGCACTGGCTGACTTAATAGGATAACTTTAAGTTTGTTGAAAGAGGATTCACAGTTATCGGTCCAGACAAATTTAACTCCCTTTTTCAGTAGGTCTGTAAGT
This sequence comes from Coenobita brevimanus, assembly GCF_032717465.1. Lineage (NCBI taxonomy): Eukaryota > Metazoa > Arthropoda > Malacostraca > Decapoda > Coenobitidae > Coenobita > Coenobita brevimanus. Next base: position 593 of record NW_027642075.1, read on the forward strand.
GGTGATACAAGAATTGAAAAGTTAAGAACAAATCTCCTGTAATAACCTACCATTCCCAAAAATCTTTGTAGCTCTTTCCTACTTTTAGGTCTGGGAAGATCACTTATAACCTGAACCTTAGCTCCTGGTGGTGCAACATGTCCATCACCAATTACGTACCCAAGGTACTGAACTTTAGCTTGACCAAACTCACACTTTGATAAATTAGCTACAAGATTAGCCTGAACCAAATGCTCAAGAAATTTACTGACATGGCATAGGTGATCTTTCCAGTTGTCACTGAAGATTATTACATCATCAATATAAACAACACACCCTGCAAAAACCTCTGAAATGTGGCTGGTGCATTCTTCATACCATATGGCACCACAGAACATGCAAAAGTCTTTCCTAGTGTTACAAAACATGAGCTCTCCCTAGCACGTTCAGTCATAGGTACTTGCCAGTATCCCTTTAACAAATCAAACTTACTTATCTACCTAGCCTTTCCGATCTTGTCTATGCAATCTTCCACACGAGGGAGAGGGTAAGTGTCTGTTTTGGTTATCTGATTAACACGTCTGTAGTCGATGCAAAGCCGCTGTGGCCCACCTGGCTTAGGGACTAGAGTGACAGGAGAACTCCACTCGCTCTGACAGGGCTCAATCATCTTGTGGTCCAACAGGTAGCCAAGCTCCTTCTGGATGAGAGGAACTTTCACTGGGTTCACACGGTAAGGAGGCAGTTTAATTGGCTTTGCGTCTCCAACATCGACATCATGCATCAACACAGTGGTTCTTCCTCGAGTGGCACGGAACAATTGCGGGTACTCCTGCAGTAATGCCGAAAACTCCTGCCTTTCCTTGGGAGGTAGATGAGAAAGCTTAGTCTGGAGATCATTCATGATATCAGGATTCTTCCCCAAACTATCACTCAGGCTCATACTGCATGGGAGAGCTTCACTTGCAGACTCGGGTGGAACAGCTACAGTGCAGACTGGATTATTTTCGTCCCGCCTGTGATATAACTTTAGCATGTTTATGTGACAAAATTGCTTGTTCTTTCTACGATCTGGTGTGGCGTTAACATAGCTGACATCACTGAGTTTCTTCTCCACGAAATAAGGACCACTAAACTTGGCTTGAAGAGGTTGCCCATGAACCGGTAGCAGAATCAAAACCTGATCTCTTGGCTGAAAGTGGCGTAACCTGGACTTCTTATCATACCAAGTCTTCATCTTCTCCTGAGCAGCTCCTAAATTCTCTCTCGCCAGCTGTAAAGCAGTGGACAGCCGTTCTTTGAACTTCATCACATACTCCAGCAGGTTGACGTCATCTTCCTCCGACAGCCAGCATTCCTTGAGTAGCTTAAGGGGTCCTCTTACTTCATGGCCAAACAGTAGTTCAAAGGGTGAGAAGCCCAGTGATTCATTTGGAGATTCTCTTGCAGCAAACACAACGAATGGAAGACCTTTATCCCAGTCTTTCTGATGTTCCAAACAGTATTTCTTGAGCATCGATTTGAGTGTTTGATGATATCTCTCCAACGCTCCTTGGGTCTGGGGATGGTAAGCTGAAGGCGTGATCTGGGTGATGCCCAACTCTTTCAGAGACTGCTTGAAAACATTTGATATGAAATTGCTTCCCCGGTCTGACTGTACCTCCTTGGCCAGACCAAACTTTGTGAAGAACCCCAGCATTTCCTTAACCACGTTCTTTGCTGAGATATTTCTAAGTGGAATGGCTTCAGGATAACGAGTAGCCATATCAATCAGGGTCAACACATAAGAAAATACTGAAGAAGTCTTAGGAAAAGGGCCCACAATATCATCCAACACACGGGTGAAAGGCGCCTCAAAAGGAGGAATGGGAACTAGAGGTGCAACCTTTTCGGTCTGATTACACTTCCCCACAACTTGACAGGTGTGACAAGACTTACAATACCAGGAAACATCTCTGAAGATACCTTGGCCGGTAGAAGTGTTTCAAAATGCGTGCCACAGTCTTCCTCACTCCAAGGTGTCCTGCCAAACTGGAATCATGAGCCAGTCTAATGATATCCTGCCTACAAACACGAGGGATGACAACTTGATGTACAACCTCCCACTCACAGTCGGCTGATGCTGTTGGAGGTCTCCACTTCCTCATAAGTACTCCTGACTTTATATAATAACAAGTAGAAGCACCAGCTGACTCTTCCTCACTGCAAGCAGAGTTAGCTAGACCTTTCAACTCAGGGTCAGCAACCTGCAACTCAACCAACTCTTGACGAGACAAATTATCAACACTACGGGGTACTGCCTCATCTGGTGAGTGGTCCAAATTAGCAAAAAAGTGTCAGCTAGGATAACATCATCATCATCATTATCCCCTAAGTCACCAGTAACTTTAGACTTAGCCCTAGTGACAGCACATGCAGGGAACACATCAGGGACATCACAATCCTGGGACGCAGCCACTGGCTCACTAGACAACTGAGGAGCTGGACACACTTGACTTCCACCAATATCATTTCCAAGTAAGAAAGTTACACCTGACATTGGGAGTGTCTCAACCAACCCAACCATAACGGAACCATTAACAAAACCAGACTCTAAATTCACTCTGCACAGAGGGACAGAGAAGTAATTATTCCCTACACCTTGTAAGATTACAGTTTCATCAGAGTAATTAATATTAGAGCCCAGAACACTGGTCAGGATAAGGGATTGGCAAGCACCTGTATCACGATATATTTTAACTGATTTCCTGTCATTACTGTCCAGAGGACTGACAAAACCATCAGACAGGAAATTAGCACATGAACTCTTGAGAGTGTCACCCACGTTACTGCTCAAAAGAGGAGCTCCATCATGAGAATTTAAGTTACCCCTCAAAGCAGGTTCAGTTAACTCAGTTAAAGAATTCTAGGAACTCTCAAGAGTGGACACTAGGCCAATTGACTGAATATTTAAAGACTCCTTTTGTTCACATCACGCTGTCTCCTGAAACACTTCTCCGTAGTATGACCAAGCTTACTACAATAAGTACATTTACTTTTCTGAAACCTAGAGGTGGAGCTGGTATTTACTTCCTGAGAAACATCATCTTTATTCTCTTTCCTGTTACCTGTACTCTGAGTAGAGGCAACGTACTTACTCTCAGCTTTCCCTTTTTCTTTAGAATATCTCTTGTGAGTGAGAACATATTCATCAGCTAAAACTGCAGCATCAGACAAATTATCTATTCTTTTCTCATCAAGATATAGGCTTACATCTTTATAAATACACCTCTTGAAGTCCTCCAGCAAAATCATCTGCTTAAATTTACCAAAATCAGAATCCACATTCTTAGAATTTAACCACTGCTCTAACAGATCTTCTTTGATTTTTGCACACTCGACATGGGATTGCTTATCTTGCTTGTAAGTTGTCCTAAATTTTACTCTATAGGCTTCAGGAACAAGCTCATAGGCCTTAAGAATCAAGCTCTTAACTACATCATAATTATCAGATTGATCCTGAGGCAAAGATGCATAAGTTACTTGAGCTTTACCGGTGAGAACAGTTTGAAGGAGTACTGGCCAATACTTTTTGGGCCAATTAAAACCTGTAGCTACCCTCTCAAACAACTGAAAATACTTTGTTAAATCAGATTCATTAAAAGGAGGGACAAGTTTAACATTTTTTGCCACATCAAAATCATCAGAGCTAGATGATCCAGTTCCACCTTGTTTCATGCGATACTCATGGTCTGCCTGAATTCTGGCAAGTTCAACTTGTGCCTGAGCCTGTATTTGTGCCTCCTGAATACGAGCATTTGCCTGAAATTCAGCCTCCTTAGCACGGGCCTCCTGCAGAGCTAGCTGTAACTTAGCTAATTCAATCTGCATTTGCTCATTTCGAGGAGTTACATTAAACAAGCTTTCATTAATCATGTCAACAATTTGATCTTTAGAATGATGAGAGCGAACAGCAATTCCCAATTGTTGAGCAACAAGCTTAAGTTCATTCTTTGTTCTGTTTTCTACATCACACACTGTTTGCACATTTGACAAAAAATCTTTGGCTTCATCAAGTGTAGTAATAGTAGACATCATGAATAAATCACAGTCACAAAATATCAAGCAATATCCTTATGATAATATCCTGAATATCCTGATAAGAGGTCGCCAAATTTATGTTGCGGAACAGAGAAAACTGTCCCGCAAAGTTCCAGGTTCAAAACAAAAGAGTTAGATAAAATTACAAGTTAAAGTTTAATGCACAAACTAACAACAAAACATTCAGGACTCATAAGGATAATGTAATGGCAAAAAACAGGTTAAATATATGGTTAACTGCTATAGCCTCTGTTAACACGAAATTAGCAAGAGTAAATTTATCTAAGTCAGCCCTGATAAAATGAAAATACACTGGGTAATGCTCAGTTAATGCAAGATATATT
>NW_027642076.1:0-4995 GCF_032717465.1 Coenobita brevimanus
CCCAGCATTTCCTTAACCACGTTCTTTGCTGAGATATTTCTAAGTGGAATGGCTTCAGGATAACGAGTAGCCATATCAATCAGGGTCAACACATAAGAAAATACTGAAGAAGTCTTAGGAAAAGGGCCCACAATATCATCCAACACACGGGTGAAAGGCGCCTCAAAAGGAGGAATGGGAACTAGAGGTGCAACCTTTTCGGTCTGATTACACTTCCCCACAACTTGACAGGTGTGACAAGACTTACAATACCAGGAAACATCTCTGAAGATACCTTGGCCGGTAGAAGTGTTTCAAAATGCGTGCCACAGTCTTCCTCACTCCAAGGTGTCCTGCCAAACTGGAATCATGAGCCAGTCTAATGATATCCTGCCTACAAACACGAGGGATGACAACTTGATGTACAACCTCCCACTCACAGTCGGCTGATGCTGTTGGAGGTCTCCACTTCCTCATAAGTACTCCTGACTTTATATAATAACAAGTAGAAGCACCAGCTGACTCTTCCTCACTGCAAGCAGAGTTAGCTAGACCTTTCAACTCAGGGTCAGCAACCTGCAACTCAACCAACTCTTGACGAGACAAATTATCAACACTACGGGGTACTGCCTCATCTGGTGAGTGGTCCAAATTAGCAAAAAAAGTGTCAGCTAGGATAACATCATCATCATCATTATCCCCTAAGTCACCAGTAACTTTAGACTTAGCCCTAGTGACAGCACATGCAGGGAACACATCAGGGACATCACAATCCTGGGACGCAGCCACTGGCTCACTAGACAACTGAGGAGCTGGACACACTTGACTTCCACCAATATCATTTCCAAGTAAGAAAGTTACACCTGACATTGGGAGTGTCTCAACCAACCCAACCATAACGGAACCATTAACAAAACCAGACTCTAAATTCACTCTGCACAGAGGGACAGAGAAGTAATTATTCCCTACACCTTGTAAGATTACAGTTTCATCAGAGTAATTAATATTAGAGCCCAGAACACTGGTCAGGATAAGGGATTGGCAAGCACCTGTATCACGATATATTTTAACTGATTTCCTGTCATTACTGTCCAGAGGACTGACAAAACCATCAGACAGGAAATTAGCACATGAACTCTTGAGAGTGTCACCCACGTTACTGCTCAAAAGAGGAGCTCCATCATGAGAATTTAAGTTACCCCTCAAAGCAGGTTCAGTTAACTCAGTTAAAGAATTCTAGGAACTCTCAAGAGTGGACACTAGGCCAATTGACTGAATATTTAAAGACTCCTTTTTGTTCACATCACGCTGTCTCCTGAAACACTTCTCCGTAGTATGACCAAGCTTACTACAATAAGTACATTTACTTTTCTGAAACCTAGAGGTGGAGCTGGTATTTACTTCCTGAGAAACATCATCTTTATTCTCTTTCCTGTTACCTGTACTCTGAGTAGAGGCAACGTACTTACTCTCAGCTTTCCCTTTTTCTTTAGAATATCTCTTGTGAGTGAGAACATATTCATCAGCTAAAACTGCAGCATCAGACAAATTATCTATTCTTTTCTCATCAAGATATAGGCTTACATCTTTATAAATACACCTCTTGAAGTCCTCCAGCAAAATCATCTGCTTAAATTTACCAAAATCAGAATCCACATTCTTAGAATTTAACCACTGCTCTAACAGATCTTCTTTGATTTTTGCACACTCGACATGGGATTGCTTATCTTGCTTGTAAGTTGTCCTAAATTTTACTCTATAGGCTTCAGGAACAAGCTCATAGGCCTTAAGAATCAAGCTCTTAACTACATCATAATTATCAGATTGATCCTGAGGCAAAGATGCACAAGTTACTTGAGCTTTACCGGTGAGAACAGTTTGAAGGAGTACTGGCCAATACTTTTTGGGCCAATTAAAACCTGTAGCTACCCTCTCAAACAACTGAAAATACTTTGTTAAATCAGATTCATTAAAAGGAGGGACAAGTTTAACATTTTTTGCCACATCAAAATCATCAGAGCTAGATGATCCAGTTCCACCTTGTTTCATGCGATACTCATGGTCTGCCTGAATTCTGGCAAGTTCAACTTGTGCCTGAGCCTGTATTTGTGCCTCCTGAATACGAGCATTTGCCTGAAATTCAGCCTCCTTAGCACGGGCCTCCTGCAGAGCTAGCTGTAACTTAGCTAATTCAATCTGCATTTGCTCATTTCGAGGAGTTACATTAAACAAGCTTTCATTAATCATGTCAACAATTTGATCTTTAGAATGATGAGAGCGAACAGCAATTCCCAATTGTTGAGCAACAAGCTTAAGTTCATTCTTTGTTCTGTTTTCTACATCACACACTGTTTGCACATTTGACAAAAAATCTTTGGCTTCATCAAGTGTAGTAATAGTAGACATCATGAATAAATCACAGTCACAAAATATCAAGCAATATCCTTATGATAATATCCTGAATATCCTGATAAGAGGTCGCCAAATTTATGTTGCGGAACAGAGAAAACTGTCCCGCAAAGTTCCAGGTTCAAAACAAAAGAGTTAGATAAAATTACAAGTTAAAGTTTAATGCACAAACTAACAACAAAACATTCAGGACTCATAAGGATAATGTAATGGCAAAAAACAGGTTAAATATATGGTTAACTGCTATAGCCTCTGTTAACACGAAATTAGCAAGAGTAAATTTATCTAAGTCAGCCCTGATAAAATGAAAATACACTGGGTAATGCTCAGTTAATGCAAGATATATTATTACAGATGCAAAATATTATTAATGATGGCTAACATCCACTCACATGAATCACAAAATATCACTAGGCCTACGAATTAACAACTTATGCTATACAGTACAAGAACAAAATGCAGTAACACTTATACTCAAATTACACACAGCTGCTAGATGGCTGGAGACTTCCTGAACACTCACAATAATAATAACTGTACAGGGGAGGACAGAGATGTGAGCAAAATGAGGAGTAGATCTAAGTGGCAATAATGCAGAGACTGAGCTCATTATATAGGGGCCAGTAGAGCTTGATACAACTTGTAAGAAGGACGTGCAAATGAAGCCTAGGGTACAAAGAGCTGACAATCCTGCTCTGAACAACAGAAAGGACGACTTACTCTACTATAACGGTAGAAGGGGGGACTGAGGCAGAACACGCTCGTGATCAAACATGCAGCATACTGTGCGTTAAAATTACACAAAGGATGATGAAATCATAGGCTATGTAACACCTCCCCACAAAGAAAAAGAGATTTACAAAGGAAATTTCTTATTACTCTAAAACAATCTGTCTAAAGTCTAGATAAGCAATCTGCAATAACATTTTCTTTCCCCTTGACATGTTGTATGTCTAATGAATACTCCTGAAGAAGTAGACTCCATCTTGTCAATCTCTGATTTTTATCTTTAAACTTACTAAGGAATTTCAGTGGGTTATGATCGGTATAAATGACTATGGGGTCAAAACCAGAACACAAATAAAATGGAAAATGCTGTAAACCCAAAATCAAGGCCAAAAGCTCTTTCTCAATAGTCGAGTAGTTCTTTTGAGGTGGAGTGAACTTCTTACTGTAATAAGATACAGGATGTTCAATACCCTGATCATCCTCTTGCAGCAAAACAGCCCCAGCTCCTAAATCACTTGCATCAACAGCCATCTTAAAAGGCTTAGCAAAATTTGGAGTAGCGAGCACTGGCTGACTTAATAGGATAACTTTAAGTTTGTTGAAAGAGGATTCACAGTTATCGGTCCAGACAAATTTAACTCCCTTTTTCAGTAGGTCTGTAAGTGGTGATACAAGAATTGAAAAGTTAAGAACAAATCTCCTGTAATAACCTACCATTCCCAAAAATCTTTGTAGCTCTTTCCTACTTTTAGGTCTGGGAAGATCACTTATAACCTGAACCTTAGCTCCTGGTGGTGCAACATGTCCATCACCAATTACGTACCCAAGGTACTGAACTTTAGCTTGACCAAACTCACACTTTGATAAATTAGCTACAAGATTAGCCTGAACCAAATGCTCAAGAAATTTACTGACATGGCATAGGTGATCTTTCCAGTTGTCACTGAAGATTATTACATCATCAATATAAACAACACACCCTGCAAAAACCTCTGAAATGTGGCTGGTGCATTCTTCATACCATATGGCACCACAGAACATGCAAAAGTCTTTCCTAGTGTTACAAAACATGAGCTCTCCCTAGCACGTTCAGTCATAGGTACTTGCCAGTATCCCTTTAACAAATCAAACTTACTTATCTACCTAGCCTTTCCGATCTTGTCTATGCAATCTTCCACACGAGGGAGAGGGTAAGTGTCTGTTTTGGTTATCTGATTAACACGTCTGTAGTCGATGCAAAGCCGCTGTGGCCCACCTGGCTTAGGGACTAGAGTGACAGGAGAACTCCACTCGCTCTGACAGGGCTCAATCATCTTGTGGTCCAACAGGTAGCCAAGCTCCTTCTGGATGAGAGGAACTTTCACTGGGTTCACACGGTAAGGAGGCAGTTTAATTGGCTTTGCGTCTCCAACATCGACATCATGCATCAACACAGTGGTTCTTCCTCGAGTGGCACGGAACAATTGCGGGTACTCCTGCAGTAATGCCGAAAACTCCTGCCTTTCCTTGGGAGGTAGATGAGAAAGCTTAGTCTGGAGATCATTCATGATATCAGGATTCTTCCCCAAACTATCACTCAGGCTCATACTGCATGGGAGAGCTTCACTTGCAGACTCGGGTGGAACAGCTACAGTGCAGACTGGATTATTTTCGTCCCGCCTGTGATATAACTTTAGCATGTTTATGTGACAAAATTGCTTGTTCTTTCTACGATCTGGTGTGGCGTTAACATAGCTGACATCACTGAGTTTCTTCTCCACGAAATAAGGACCACTAAACTTGGCTTGAAGAGGTTGCCCATGAACCGGTAGCAGAATCAAAACCTGATCTCTTGGCTGAAAGTGGCGTAACCTGGACTTCTTATCATACCAAGTCTTC
>NW_027642077.1:0-29970 GCF_032717465.1 Coenobita brevimanus
ATTACAGATGCAAAATATTATTAATGATGGCTAACATCCACTCACATGAATCACAAAATATCACTAGGCCTACGAATTAACAACTTATGCTATACAGTACAAGAACAAAATGCAGTAACACTTATACTCAAATTACACACAGCTGCTAGATGGCTGGAGACTTCCTGAACACTCACAATAATAATAACTGTACAGGGGAGGACAGAGATGTGAGCAAAATGAGGAGTAGATCTAAGTGGCAATAATGCAGAGACTGAGCTCATTATATAGGGGCCAGTAGAGCTTGATACAACTTGTAAGAAGGACGTGCAAATGAAGCCTAGGGTACAAAGAGCTGACAATCCTGCTCTGAACAACAGAAAGGACGACTTACTCTACTATAACGGTAGAAGGGGGGACTGAGGCAGAACACGCTCGTGATCAAACATGCAGCATACTGTGCGTTAAAATTACACAAAGGATGATGAAATCATAGGCTATGTAACACCTCCCCACAAAGAAAAAGAGATTTACAAAGGAAATTTCTTATTACTCTAAAACAATCTGTCTAAAGTCTAGATAAGCAATCTGCAATAACATTTTCTTTCCCCTTGACATGTTGTATGTCTAATGAATACTCCTGAAGAAGTAGACTCCATCTTGTCAATCTCTGATTTTTATCTTTAAACTTACTAAGGAATTTCAGTGGGTTATGATCGGTATAAATGACTATGGGGTCAAAACCAGAACACAAATAAAATGGAAAATGCTGTAAACCCAAAATCAAGGCCAAAAGCTCTTTCTCAATAGTCGAGTAGTTCTTTTGAGGTGGAGTGAACTTCTTACTGTAATAAGATACAGGATGTTCAATACCCTGATCATCCTCTTGCAGCAAAACAGCCCCAGCTCCTAAATCACTTGCATCAACAGCCATCTTAAAAGGCTTAGCAAAATTTGGAGTAGCGAGCACTGGCTGACTTAATAGGATAACTTTAAGTTTGTTGAAAGAGGATTCACAGTTATCGGTCCAGACAAATTTAACTCCCTTTTTCAGTAGGTCTGTAAGTGGTGATACAAGAATTGAAAAGTTAAGAACAAATCTCCTGTAATAACCTACCATTCCCAAAAATCTTTGTAGCTCTTTCCTACTTTTAGGTCTGGGAAGATCACTTATAACCTGAACCTTAGCTCCTGGTGGTGCAACATGTCCATCACCAATTACGTACCCAAGGTACTGAACTTTAGCTTGACCAAACTCACACTTTGATAAATTAGCTACAAGATTAGCCTGAACCAAATGCTCAAGAAATTTACTGACATGGCATAGGTGATCTTTCCAGTTGTCACTGAAGATTATTACATCATCAATATAAACAACACACCCTGCAAAAACCTCTGAAATGTGGCTGGTGCATTCTTCATACCATATGGCACCACAGAACATGCAAAAGTCTTTCCTAGTGTTACAAAACATGAGCTCTCCCTAGCACGTTCAGTCATAGGTACTTGCCAGTATCCCTTTAACAAATCAAACTTACTTATCTACCTAGCCTTTCCGATCTTGTCTATGCAATCTTCCACACGAGGGAGAGGGTAAGTGTCTGTTTTGGTTATCTGATTAACACGTCTGTAGTCGATGCAAAGCCGCTGTGGCCCACCTGGCTTAGGGACTAGAGTGACAGGAGAACTCCACTCGCTCTGACAGGGCTCAATCATCTTGTGGTCCAACAGGTAGCCAAGCTCCTTCTGGATGAGAGGAACTTTCACTGGGTTCACACGGTAAGGAGGCAGTTTAATTGGCTTTGCGTCTCCAACATCGACATCATGCATCAACACAGTGGTTCTTCCTCGAGTGGCACGGAACAATTGCGGGTACTCCTGCAGTAATGCCGAAAACTCCTGCCTTTCCTTGGGAGGTAGATGAGAAAGCTTAGTCTGGAGATCATTCATGATATCAGGATTCTTCCCCAAACTATCACTCAGGCTCATACTGCATGGGAGAGCTTCACTTGCAGACTCGGGTGGAACAGCTACAGTGCAGACTGGATTATTTTCGTCCCGCCTGTGATATAACTTTAGCATGTTTATGTGACAAAATTGCTTGTTCTTTCTACGATCTGGTGTGGCGTTAACATAGCTGACATCACTGAGTTTCTTCTCCACGAAATAAGGACCACTAAACTTGGCTTGAAGAGGTTGCCCATGAACCGGTAGCAGAATCAAAACCTGATCTCTTGGCTGAAAGTGGCGTAACCTGGACTTCTTATCATACCAAGTCTTCATCTTCTCCTGAGCAGCTCCTAAATTCTCTCTCGCCAGCTGTAAAGCAGTGGACAGCCGTTCTTTGAACTTCATCACATACTCCAGCAGGTTGACGTCATCTTCCTCCGACAGCCAGCATTCCTTGAGTAGCTTAAGGGGTCCTCTTACTTCATGGCCAAACAGTAGTTCAAAGGGTGAGAAGCCCAGTGATTCATTTGGAGATTCTCTTGCAGCAAACACAACGAATGGAAGACCTTTATCCCAGTCTTTCTGATGTTCCAAACAGTATTTCTTGAGCATCGATTTGAGTGTTTGATGATATCTCTCCAACGCTCCTTGGGTCTGGGGATGGTAAGCTGAAGGCGTGATCTGGGTGATGCCCAACTCTTTCAGAGACTGCTTGAAAACATTTGATATGAAATTGCTTCCCCGGTCTGACTGTACCTCCTTGGCCAGACCAAACTTTGTGAAGAACCCCAGCATTTCCTTAACCACGTTCTTTGCTGAGATATTTCTAAGTGGAATGGCTTCAGGATAACGAGTAGCCATATCAATCAGGGTCAACACATAAGAAAATACTGAAGAAGTCTTAGGAAAAGGGCCCACAATATCATCCAACACACGGGTGAAAGGCGCCTCAAAAGGAGGAATGGGAACTAGAGGTGCAACCTTTTCGGTCTGATTACACTTCCCCACAACTTGACAGGTGTGACAAGACTTACAATACCAGGAAACATCTCTGAAGATACCTTGGCCGGTAGAAGTGTTTCAAAATGCGTGCCACAGTCTTCCTCACTCCAAGGTGTCCTGCCAAACTGGAATCATGAGCCAGTCTAATGATATCCTGCCTACAAACACGAGGGATGACAACTTGATGTACAACCTCCCACTCACAGTCGGCTGATGCTGTTGGAGGTCTCCACTTCCTCATAAGTACTCCTGACTTTATATAATAACAAGTAGAAGCACCAGCTGACTCTTCCTCACTGCAAGCAGAGTTAGCTAGACCTTTCAACTCAGGGTCAGCAACCTGCAACTCAACCAACTCTTGACGAGACAAATTATCAACACTACGGGGTACTGCCTCATCTGGTGAGTGGTCCAAATTAGCAAAAAAGTGTCAGCTAGGATAACATCATCATCATCATTATCCCCTAAGTCACCAGTAACTTTAGACTTAGCCCTAGTGACAGCACATGCAGGGAACACATCAGGGACATCACAATCCTGGGACGCAGCCACTGGCTCACTAGACAACTGAGGAGCTGGACACACTTGACTTCCACCAATATCATTTCCAAGTAAGAAAGTTACACCTGACATTGGGAGTGTCTCAACCAACCCAACCATAACGGAACCATTAACAAAACCAGACTCTAAATTCACTCTGCACAGAGGGACAGAGAAGTAATTATTCCCTACACCTTGTAAGATTACAGTTTCATCAGAGTAATTAATATTAGAGCCCAGAACACTGGTCAGGATAAGGGATTGGCAAGCACCTGTATCACGATATATTTTAACTGATTTCCTGTCATTACTGTCCAGAGGACTGACAAAACCATCAGACAGGAAATTAGCACATGAACTCTTGAGAGTGTCACCCACGTTACTGCTCAAAAGAGGAGCTCCATCATGAGAATTTAAGTTACCCCTCAAAGCAGGTTCAGTTAACTCAGTTAAAGAATTCTAGGAACTCTCAAGAGTGGACACTAGGCCAATTGACTGAATATTTAAAGACTCCTTTTTGTTCACATCACGCTGTCTCCTGAAACACTTCTCCGTAGTATGACCAAGCTTACTACAATAAGTACATTTACTTTTCTGAAACCTAGAGGTGGAGCTGGTATTTACTTCCTGAGAAACATCATCTTTATTCTCTTTCCTGTTACCTGTACTCTGAGTAGAGGCAACGTACTTACTCTCAGCTTTCCCTTTTTCTTTAGAATATCTCTTGTGAGTGAGAACATATTCATCAGCTAAAACTGCAGCATCAGACAAATTATCTATTCTTTTCTCATCAAGATATAGGCTTACATCTTTATAAATACACCTCTTGAAGTCCTCCAGCAAAATCATCTGCTTAAATTTACCAAAATCAGAATCCACATTCTTAGAATTTAACCACTGCTCTAACAGATCTTCTTTGATTTTTGCACACTCGACATGGGATTGCTTATCTTGCTTGTAAGTTGTCCTAAATTTTACTCTATAGGCTTCAGGAACAAGCTCATAGGCCTTAAGAATCAAGCTCTTAACTACATCATAATTATCAGATTGATCCTGAGGCAAAGATGCATAAGTTACTTGAGCTTTACCGGTGAGAACAGTTTGAAGGAGTACTGGCCAATACTTTTTGGGCCAATTAAAACCTGTAGCTACCCTCTCAAACAACTGAAAATACTTTGTTAAATCAGATTCATTAAAAGGAGGGACAAGTTTAACATTTTTTGCCACATCAAAATCATCAGAGCTAGATGATCCAGTTCCACCTTGTTTCATGCGATACTCATGGTCTGCCTGAATTCTGGCAAGTTCAACTTGTGCCTGAGCCTGTATTTGTGCCTCCTGAATACGAGCATTTGCCTGAAATTCAGCCTCCTTAGCACGGGCCTCCTGCAGAGCTAGCTGTAACTTAGCTAATTCAATCTGCATTTGCTCATTTCGAGGAGTTACATTAAACAAGCTTTCATTAATCATGTCAACAATTTGATCTTTAGAATGATGAGAGCGAACAGCAATTCCCAATTGTTGAGCAACAAGCTTAAGTTCATTCTTTGTTCTGTTTTCTACATCACACACTGTTTGCACATTTGACAAAAAATCTTTGGCTTCATCAAGTGTAGTAATAGTAGACATCATGAATAAATCACAGTCACAAAATATCAAGCAATATCCTTATGATAATATCCTGAATATCCTGATAAGAGGTCGCCAAATTTATGTTGCGGAACAGAGAAAACTGTCCCGCAAAGTTCCAGGTTCAAAACAAAAGAGTTAGATAAAATTACAAGTTAAAGTTTAATGCACAAACTAACAACAAAACATTCAGGACTCATAAGGATAATGTAATGGCAAAAAACAGGTTAAATATATGGTTAACTGCTATAGCCTCTGTTAACACGAAATTAGCAAGAGTAAATTTATCTAAGTCAGCCCTGATAAAATGAAAATACACTGGGTAATGCTCAGTTAATGCAAGATATATTATTACAGATGCAAAATATTATTAATGATGGCTAACATCCACTCACATGAATCACAAAATATCACTAGGCCTACGAATTAACAACTTATGCTATACAGTACAAGAACAAAATGCAGTAACACTTATACTCAAATTACACACAGCTGCTAGATGGCTGGAGACTTCCTGAACACTCACAATAATAATAACTGTACAGGGGAGGACAGAGATGTGAGCAAAATGAGGAGTAGATCTAAGTGGCAATAATGCAGAGACTGAGCTCATTATATAGGGGCCAGTAGAGCTTGATACAACTTGTAAGAAGGACGTGCAAATGAAGCCTAGGGTACAAAGAGCTGACAATCCTGCTCTGAACAACAGAAAGGACGACTTACTCTACTATAACGGTAGAAGGGGGGGACTGAGGCAGAACACGCTCGTGATCAAACATGCAGCATACTGTGCGTTAAAATTACACAAAGGATGATGAAATCATAGGCTATGTAACACCTCCCCACAAAGAAAAAGAGATTTACAAAGGAAATTTCTTATTACTCTAAAACAATCTGTCTAAAGTCTAGATAAGCAATCTGCAATAACATTTTCTTTCCCCTTGACATGTTGTATGTCTAATGAATACTCCTGAAGAAGTAGACTCCATCTTGTCAATCTCTGATTTTTATCTTTAAACTTACTAAGGAATTTCAGTGGGTTATGATCGGTATAAATGACTATGGGGTCAAAACCAGAACACAAATAAAATGGAAAATGCTGTAAACCCAAAATCAAGGCCAAAAGCTCTTTCTCAATAGTCGAGTAGTTCTTTTGAGGTGGAGTGAACTTCTTACTGTAATAAGATACAGGATGTTCAATACCCTGATCATCCTCTTGCAGCAAAACAGCCCCAGCTCCTAAATCACTTGCATCAACAGCCATCTTAAAAGGCTTAGCAAAATTTGGAGTAGCGAGCACTGGCTGACTTAATAGGATAACTTTAAGTTTGTTGAAAGAGGATTCACAGTTATCGGTCCAGACAAATTTAACTCCCTTTTTCAGTAGGTCTGTAAGTGGTGATACAAGAATTGAAAAGTTAAGAACAAATCTCCTGTAATAACCTACCATTCCCAAAAATCTTTGTAGCTCTTTCCTACTTTTAGGTCTGGGAAGATCACTTATAACCTGAACCTTAGCTCCTGGTGGTGCAACATGTCCATCACCAATTACGTACCCAAGGTACTGAACTTTAGCTTGACCAAACTCACACTTTGATAAATTAGCTACAAGATTAGCCTGAACCAAATGCTCAAGAAATTTACTGACATGGCATAGGTGATCTTTCCAGTTGTCACTGAAGATTATTACATCATCAATATAAACAACACACCCTGCAAAAACCTCTGAAATGTGGCTGGTGCATTCTTCATACCATATGGCACCACAGAACATGCAAAAGTCTTTCCTAGTGTTACAAAACATGAGCTCTCCCTAGCACGTTCAGTCATAGGTACTTGCCAGTATCCCTTTAACAAATCAAACTTACTTATCTACCTAGCCTTTCCGATCTTGTCTATGCAATCTTCCACACGAGGGAGAGGGTAAGTGTCTGTTTTGGTTATCTGATTAACACGTCTGTAGTCGATGCAAAGCCGCTGTGGCCCACCTGGCTTAGGGACTAGAGTGACAGGAGAACTCCACTCGCTCTGACAGGGCTCAATCATCTTGTGGTCCAACAGGTAGCCAAGCTCCTTCTGGATGAGAGGAACTTTCACTGGGTTCACACGGTAAGGAGGCAGTTTAATTGGCTTTGCGTCTCCAACATCGACATCATGCATCAACACAGTGGTTCTTCCTCGAGTGGCACGGAACAATTGCGGGTACTCCTGCAGTAATGCCGAAAACTCCTGCCTTTCCTTGGGAGGTAGATGAGAAAGCTTAGTCTGGAGATCATTCATGATATCAGGATTCTTCCCCAAACTATCACTCAGGCTCATACTGCATGGGAGAGCTTCACTTGCAGACTCGGGTGGAACAGCTACAGTGCAGACTGGATTATTTTCGTCCCGCCTGTGATATAACTTTAGCATGTTTATGTGACAAAATTGCTTGTTCTTTCTACGATCTGGTGTGGCGTTAACATAGCTGACATCACTGAGTTTCTTCTCCACGAAATAAGGACCACTAAACTTGGCTTGAAGAGGTTGCCCATGAACCGGTAGCAGAATCAAAACCTGATCTCTTGGCTGAAAGTGGCGTAACCTGGACTTCTTATCATACCAAGTCTTCATCTTCTCCTGAGCAGCTCCTAAATTCTCTCTCGCCAGCTGTAAAGCAGTGGACAGCCGTTCTTTGAACTTCATCACATACTCCAGCAGGTTGACGTCATCTTCCTCCGACAGCCAGCATTCCTTGAGTAGCTTAAGGGGTCCTCTTACTTCATGGCCAAACAGTAGTTCAAAGGGTGAGAAGCCCAGTGATTCATTTGGAGATTCTCTTGCAGCAAACACAACGAATGGAAGACCTTTATCCCAGTCTTTCTGATGTTCCAAACAGTATTTCTTGAGCATCGATTTGAGTGTTTGATGATATCTCTCCAACGCTCCTTGGGTCTGGGGATGGTAAGCTGAAGGCGTGATCTGGGTGATGCCCAACTCTTTCAGAGACTGCTTGAAAACATTTGATATGAAATTGCTTCCCGGTCTGACTGTACCTCCTTGGCCAGACCAAACTTTGTGAAGAACCCCAGCATTTCCTTAACCACGTTCTTTGCTGAGATATTTCTAAGTGGAATGGCTTCAGGATAACGAGTAGCCATATCAATCAGGGTCAACACATAAGAAAATACTGAAGAAGTCTTAGGAAAAGGGCCCACAATATCATCCAACACACGGGTGAAAGGCGCCTCAAAAGGAGGAATGGGAACTAGAGGTGCAACCTTTTCGGTCTGATTACACTTCCCCACAACTTGACAGGTGTGACAAGACTTACAATACCAGGAAACATCTCTGAAGATACCTTGGCCGGTAGAAGTGTTTCAAAATGCGTGCCACAGTCTTCCTCACTCCAAGGTGTCCTGCCAAACTGGAATCATGAGCCAGTCTAATGATATCCTGCCTACAAACACGAGGGATGACAACTTGATGTACAACCTCCCACTCACAGTCGGCTGATGCTGTTGGAGGTCTCCACTTCCTCATAAGTACTCCTGACTTTATATAATAACAAGTAGAAGCACCAGCTGACTCTTCCTCACTGCAAGCAGAGTTAGCTAGACCTTTCAACTCAGGGTCAGCAACCTGCAACTCAACCAACTCTTGACGAGACAAATTATCAACACTACGGGGTACTGCCTCATCTGGTGAGTGGTCCAAATTAGCAAAAAAAGTGTCAGCTAGGATAACATCATCATCATCATTATCCCCTAAGTCACCAGTAACTTTAGACTTAGCCCTAGTGACAGCACATGCAGGGAACACATCAGGGACATCACAATCCTGGGACGCAGCCACTGGCTCACTAGACAACTGAGGAGCTGGACACACTTGACTTCCACCAATATCATTTCCAAGTAAGAAAGTTACACCTGACATTGGGAGTGTCTCAACCAACCCAACCATAACGGAACCATTAACAAAACCAGACTCTAAATTCACTCTGCACAGAGGGACAGAGAAGTAATTATTCCCTACACCTTGTAAGATTACAGTTTCATCAGAGTAATTAATATTAGAGCCCAGAACACTGGTCAGGATAAGGGATTGGCAAGCACCTGTATCACGATATATTTTAACTGATTTCCTGTCATTACTGTCCAGAGGACTGACAAAACCATCAGACAGGAAATTAGCACATGAACTCTTGAGAGTGTCACCCACGTTACTGCTCAAAAGAGGAGCTCCATCATGAGAATTTAAGTTACCCCTCAAAGCAGGTTCAGTTAACTCAGTTAAAGAATTCTAGGAACTCTCAAGAGTGGACACTAGGCCAATTGACTGAATATTTAAAGACTCCTTTTTGTTCACATCACGCTGTCTCCTGAAACACTTCTCCGTAGTATGACCAAGCTTACTACAATAAGTACATTTACTTTTCTGAAACCTAGAGGTGGAGCTGGTATTTACTTCCTGAGAAACATCATCTTTATTCTCTTTCCTGTTACCTGTACTCTGAGTAGAGGCAACGTACTTACTCTCAGCTTTCCCTTTTTCTTTAGAATATCTCTTGTGAGTGAGAACATATTCATCAGCTAAAACTGCAGCATCAGACAAATTATCTATTCTTTTCTCATCAAGATATAGGCTTACATCTTTATAAATACACCTCTTGAAGTCCTCCAGCAAAATCATCTGCTTAAATTTACCAAAATCAGAATCCACATTCTTAGAATTTAACCACTGCTCTAACAGATCTTCTTTGATTTTTGCACACTCGACATGGGATTGCTTATCTTGCTTGTAAGTTGTCCTAAATTTTACTCTATAGGCTTCAGGAACAAGCTCATAGGCCTTAAGAATCAAGCTCTTAACTACATCATAATTATCAGATTGATCCTGAGGCAAAGATGCATAAGTTACTTGAGCTTTACCGGTGAGAACAGTTTGAAGGAGTACTGGCCAATACTTTTTGGGCCAATTAAAACCTGTAGCTACCCTCTCAAACAACTGAAAATACTTTGTTAAATCAGATTCATTAAAAGGAGGGACAAGTTTAACATTTTTTGCCACATCAAAATCATCAGAGCTAGATGATCCAGTTCCACCTTGTTTCATGCGATACTCATGGTCTGCCTGAATTCTGGCAAGTTCAACTTGTGCCTGAGCCTGTATTTGTGCCTCCTGAATACGAGCATTTGCCTGAAATTCAGCCTCCTTAGCACGGGCCTCCTGCAGAGCTAGCTGTAACTTAGCTAATTCAATCTGCATTTGCTCATTTCGAGGAGTTACATTAAACAAGCTTTCATTAATCATGTCAACAATTTGATCTTTAGAATGATGAGAGCGAACAGCAATTCCCAATTGTTGAGCAACAAGCTTAAGTTCATTCTTTGTTCTGTTTTCTACATCACACACTGTTTGCACATTTGACAAAAAATCTTTGGCTTCATCAAGTGTAGTAATAGTAGACATCATGAATAAATCACAGTCACAAAATATCAAGCAATATCCTTATGATAATATCCTGAATATCCTGATAAGAGGTCGCCAAATTTATGTTGCGGAACAGAGAAAACTGTCCCGCAAAGTTCCAGGTTCAAAACAAAAGAGTTAGATAAAATTACAAGTTAAAGTTTAATGCACAAACTAACAACAAAACATTCAGGACTCATAAGGATAATGTAATGGCAAAAAACAGGTTAAATATATGGTTAACTGCTATAGCCTCTGTTAACACGAAATTAGCAAGAGTAAATTTATCTAAGTCAGCCCTGATAAAATGAAAATACACTGGGTAATGCTCAGTTAATGCAAGATATATTATTACAGATGCAAAATATTATTAATGATGGCTAACATCCACTCACATGAATCACAAAATATCACTAGGCCTACGAATTAACAACTTATGCTATACAGTACAAGAACAAAATGCAGTAACACTTATACTCAAATTACACACAGCTGCTAGATGGCTGGAGACTTCCTGAACACTCACAATAATAATAACTGTACAGGGAGGACAGAGATGTGAGCAAAATGAGGAGTAGATCTAAGTGGCAATAATGCAGAGACTGAGCTCATTATATAGGGGCCAGTAGAGCTTGATACAACTTGTAAGAAGGACGTGCAAATGAAGCCTAGGGTACAAAGAGCTGACAATCCTGCTCTGAACAACAGAAAGGACGACTTACTCTACTATAACGGTAGAAGGGGGGACTGAGGCAGAACACGCTCGTGATCAAACATGCAGCATACTGTGCGTTAAAATTACACAAAGGATGATGAAATCATAGGCTATGTAACACCTCCCCACAAAGAAAAAGAGATTTACAAAGGAAATTTCTTATTACTCTAAAACAATCTGTCTAAAGTCTAGATAAGCAATCTGCAATAACATTTTCTTTCCCCTTGACATGTTGTATGTCTAATGAATACTCCTGAAGAAGTAGACTCCATCTTGTCAATCTCTGATTTTTATCTTTAAACTTACTAAGGAATTTCAGTGGGTTATGATCGGTATAAATGACTATGGGGTCAAAACCAGAACACAAATAAAATGGAAAATGCTGTAAACCCAAAATCAAGGCCAAAAGCTCTTTCTCAATAGTCGAGTAGTTCTTTTGAGGTGGAGTGAACTTCTTACTGTAATAAGATACAGGATGTTCAATACCCTGATCATCCTCTTGCAGCAAAACAGCCCCAGCTCCTAAATCACTTGCATCAACAGCCATCTTAAAAGGCTTAGCAAAATTTGGAGTAGCGAGCACTGGCTGACTTAATAGGATAACTTTAAGTTTGTTGAAAGAGGATTCACAGTTATCGGTCCAGACAAATTTAACTCCCTTTTTCAGTAGGTCTGTAAGTGGTGATACAAGAATTGAAAAGTTAAGAACAAATCTCCTGTAATAACCTACCATTCCCAAAAATCTTTGTAGCTCTTTCCTACTTTTAGGTCTGGGAAGATCATTTATAACCTGAACCTTAGCTCCTGGTGGTGCAACATGTCCATCACCAATTACGTACCCAAGGTACTGAACTTTAGCTTGACCAAACTCACACTTTGATAAATTAGCTACAAGATTAGCCTGAACCAAATGCTCAAGAAATTTACTGACATGGCATAGGTGATCTTTCCAGTTGTCACTGAAGATTATTACATCATCAATATAAACAACACACCCTGCAAAAACCTCTGAAATGTGGCTGGTGCATTCTTCATACCATATGGCACCACAGAACATGCAAAAGTCTTTCCTAGTGTTACAAAACATGAGCTCTCCCTAGCACGTTCAGTCATAGGTACTTGCCAGTATCCCTTTAACAAATCAAACTTACTTATCTACCTAGCCTTTCCGATCTTGTCTATGCAATCTTCCACACGAGGGAGAGGGTAAGTGTCTGTTTTGGTTATCTGATTAACACGTCTGTAGTCGATGCAAAGCCGCTGTGGCCCACCTGGCTTAGGGACTAGAGTGACAGGAGAACTCCACTCGCTCTGACAGGGCTCAATCATCTTGTGGTCCAACAGGTAGCCAAGCTCCTTCTGGATGAGAGGAACTTTCACTGGGTTCACACGGTAAGGAGGCAGTTTAATTGGCTTTGCGTCTCCAACATCGACATCATGCATCAACACAGTGGTTCTTCCTCGAGTGGCACGAAACAATTGCGGGTACTCCTGCAGTAATGCCGAAAACTCCTGCCTTTCCTTGGGAGGTAGATGAGAAAGCTTAGTCTGGAGATCATTCATGATATCAGGATTCTTCCCCAAACTATCACTCAGGCTCATACTGCATGGGAGAGCTTCACTTGCAGACTCGGGTGGAACAGCTACAGTGCAGACTGGATTATTTTCGTCCCGCCTGTGATATAACTTTAGCATGTTTATGTGACAAAATTGCTTGTTCTTTCTACGATCTGGTGTGGCGTTAACATAGCTGACATCACTGAGTTTCTTCTCCACGAAATAAGGACCACTAAACTTGGCTTGAAGAGGTTGCCCATGAACCGGTAGCAGAATCAAAACCTGATCTCTTGGCTGAAAGTGGCGTAACCTGGACTTCTTATCATACCAAGTCTTCATCTTCTCCTGAGCAGCTCCTAAATTCTCTCTCGCCAGCTGTAAAGCAGTGGACAGCCGTTCTTTGAACTTCATCACATACTCCAGCAGGTTGACGTCATCTTCCTCCGACAGCCAGCATTCCTTGAGTAGCTTAAGGGGTCCTCTTACTTCATGGCCAAACAGTAGTTCAAAGGGTGAGAAGCCCAGTGATTCATTTGGAGATTCTCTTGCAGCAAACACAACGAATGGAAGACCTTTATCCCAGTCTTTCTGATGTTCCAAACAGTATTTCTTGAGCATCGATTTGAGTGTTTGATGATATCTCTCCAACGCTCCTTGGGTCTGGGGATGGTAAGCTGAAGGCGTGATCTGGGTGATGCCCAACTCTTTCAGAGACTGCTTGAAAACATTTGATATGAAATTGCTTCCCCGGTCTGACTGTACCTCCTTGGCCAGACCAAACTTTGTGAAGAACCCCAGCATTTCCTTAACCACGTTCTTTGCTGAGATATTTCTAAGTGGAATGGCTTCAGGATAACGAGTAGCCATATCAATCAGGGTCAACACATAAGAAAATACTGAAGAAGTCTTAGGAAAAGGGCCCACAATATCATCCAACACACGGGTGAAAGGCGCCTCAAAAGGAGGAATGGGAACTAGAGGTGCAACCTTTTCGGTCTGATTACACTTCCCCACAACTTGACAGGTGTGACAAGACTTACAATACCAGGAAACATCTCTGAAGATACCTTGGCCGGTAGAAGTGTTTCAAAATGCGTGCCACAGTCTTCCTCACTCCAAGGTGTCCTGCCAAACTGGAATCATGAGCCAGTCTAATGATATCCTGCCTACAAACACGAGGGATGACAACTTGATGTACAACCTCCCACTCACAGTCGGCTGATGCTGTTGGAGGTCTCCACTTCCTCATAAGTACTCCTGACTTTATATAATAACAAGTAGAAGCACCAGCTGACTCTTCCTCACTGCAAGCAGAGTTAGCTAGACCTTTCAACTCAGGGTCAGCAACCTGCAACTCAACCAACTCTTGACGAGACAAATTATCAACACTACGGGGTACTGCCTCATCTGGTGAGTGGTCCAAATTAGCAAAAAAAGTGTCAGCTAGGATAACATCATCATCATCATTATCCCCTAAGTCACCAGTAACTTTAGACTTAGCCCTAGTGACAGCACATGCAGGGAACACATCAGGGACATCACAATCCTGGGACGCAGCCACTGGCTCACTAGACAACTGAGGAGCTGGACACACTTGACTTCCACCAATATCATTTCCAAGTAAGAAAGTTACACCTGACATTGGGAGTGTCTCAACCAACCCAACCATAACGGAACCATTAACAAAACCAGACTCTAAATTCACTCTGCACAGAGGGACAGAGAAGTAATTATTCCCTACACCTTGTAAGATTACAGTTTCATCAGAGTAATTAATATTAGAGCCCAGAACACTGGTCAGGATAAGGGATTGGCAAGCACCTGTATCACGATATATTTTAACTGATTTCCTGTCATTACTGTCCAGAGGACTGACAAAACCATCAGACAGGAAATTAGCACATGAACTCTTGAGAGTGTCACCCACGTTACTGCTCAAAAGAGGAGCTCCATCATGAGAATTTAAGTTACCCCTCAAAGCAGGTTCAGTTAACTCAGTTAAAGAATTCTAGGAACTCTCAAGAGTGGACACTAGGCCAATTGACTGAATATTTAAAGACTCCTTATTGTTCACATCACGCTGTCTCCTGAAACACTTCTCCGTAGTATGACCAAGCTTACTACAATAAGTACATTTACTTTTCTGAAACCTAGAGGTGGAGCTGGTATTTACTTCCTGAGAAACATCATCTTTATTCTCTTTCCTGTTACCTGTACTCTGAGTAGAGGCAACGTACTTACTCTCAGCTTTCCCTTTTTCTTTAGAATATCTCTTGTGAGTGAGAACATATTCATCAGCTAAAACTGCAGCATCAGACAAATTATCTATTCTTTTCTCATCAAGATATAGGCTTACATCTTTATAAATACACCTCTTGAAGTCCTCCAGCAAAATCATCTGCTTAAATTTACCAAAATCAGAATCCACATTCTTAGAATTTAACCACTGCTCTAACAGATCTTCTTTGATTTTTGCACACTCGACATGGGATTGCTTATCTTGCTTGTAAGTTGTCCTAAATTTTACTCTATAGGCTTCAGGAACAAGCTCATAGGCCTTAAGAATCAAGCTCTTAACTACATCATAATTATCAGATTGATCCTGAGGCAAAGATGCATAAGTTACTTGAGCTTTACCGGTGAGAACAGTTTGAAGGAGTACTGGCCAATACTTTTTGGGCCAATTAAAACCTGTAGCTACCCTCTCAAACAACTGAAAATACTTTGTTAAATCAGATTCATTAAAAGGAGGGACAAGTTTAACATTTTTTGCCACATCAAAATCATCAGAGCTAGATGATCCAGTTCCACCTTGTTTCATGCGATACTCATGGTCTGCCTGAATTCTGGCAAGTTCAACTTGTGCCTGAGCCTGTATTTGTGCCTCCTGAATACGAGCATTTGCCTGAAATTCAGCCTCCTTAGCACGGGCCTCCTGCAGAGCTAGCTGTAACTTAGCTAATTCAATCTGCATTTGCTCATTTCGAGGAGTTACATTAAACAAGCTTTCATTAATCATGTCAACAATTTGATCTTTAGAATGATGAGAGCGAACAGCAATTCCCAATTGTTGAGCAACAAGCTTAAGTTCATTCTTTGTTCTGTTTTCTACATCACACACTGTTTGCACATTTGACAAAAAATCTTTGGCTTCATCAAGTGTAGTAATAGTAGACATCATGAATAAATCACAGTCACAAAATATCAAGCAATATCCTTATGATAATATCCTGAATATCCTGATAAGAGGTCGCCAAATTTATGTTGCGGAACAGAGAAAACTGTCCCGCAAAGTTCCAGGTTCAAAACAAAAGAGTTAGATAAAATTACAAGTTAAAGTTTAATGCACAAACTAACAACAAAACATTCAGGACTCATAAGGATAATGTAATGGCAAAAAACAGGTTAAATATATGGTTAACTGCTATAGCCTCTGTTAACACGAAATTAGCAAGAGTAAATTTATCTAAGTCAGCCCTGATAAAATGAAAATACACTGGGTAATGCTCAGTTAATGCAAGATATATTATTACAGATGCAAAATATTATTAATGATGGCTAACATCCACTCACATGAATCACAAAATATCACTAGGCCTACGAATTAACAACTTATGCTATACAGTACAAGAACAAAATGCAGTAACACTTATACTCAAATTACACACAGCTGCTAGATGGCTGGAGACTTCCTGAACACTCACAATAATAATAACTGTACAGGGGAGGACAGAGATGTGAGCAAAATGAGGAGTAGATCTAAGTGGCAATAATGCAGAGACTGAGCTCATTATATAGGGGCCAGTAGAGCTTGATACAACTTGTAAGAAGGACGTGCAAATGAAGCCTAGGGTACAAAGAGCTGACAATCCTGCTCTGAACAACAGAAAGGACGACTTACTCTACTATAACGGTAGAAGGGGGGACTGAGGCAGAACACGCTCGTGATCAAACATGCAGCATACTGTGCGTTAAAATTACACAAAGGATGATGAAATCATAGGCTATGTAACACCTCCCCACAAAGAAAAAGAGATTTACAAAGGAAATTTCTTATTACTCTAAAACAATCTGTCTAAAGTCTAGATAAGCAATCTGCAATAACATTTTCTTTCCCCTTGACATGTTGTATGTCTAATGAATACTCCTGAAGAAGTAGACTCCATCTTGTCAATCTCTGATTTTTATCTTTAAACTTACTAAGGAATTTCAGTGGGTTATGATCGGTATAAATGACTATGGGGTCAAAACCAGAACACAAATAAAATGGAAAATGCTGTAAACCCAAAATCAAGGCCAAAAGCTCTTTCTCAATAGTCGAGTAGTTCTTTTGAGGTGGAGTGAACTTCTTACTGTAATAAGATACAGGATGTTCAATACCCTGATCATCCTCTTGCAGCAAAACAGCCCCAGCTCCTAAATCACTTGCATCAACAGCCATCTTAAAAGGCTTAGCAAAATTTGGAGTAGCGAGCACTGGCTGACTTAATAGGATAACTTTAAGTTTGTTGAAAGAGGATTCACAGTTATCGGTCCAGACAAATTTAACTCCCTTTTTCAGTAGGTCTGTAAGTGGTGATACAAGAATTGAAAAGTTAAGAACAAATCTCCTGTAATAACCTACCATTCCCAAAAATCTTTGTAGCTCTTTCCTACTTTTAGGTCTGGGAAGATCACTTATAACCTGAACCTTAGCTCCTGGTGGTGCAACATGTCCATCACCAATTACGTACCCAAGGTACTGAACTTTAGCTTGACCAAACTCACACTTTGATAAATTAGCTACAAGATTAGCCTGAACCAAATGCTCAAGAAATTTACTGACATGGCATAGGTGATCTTTCCAGTTGTCACTGAAGATTATTACATCATCAATATAAACAACACACCCTGCAAAAACCTCTGAAATGTGGCTGGTGCATTCTTCATACCATATGGCACCACAGAACATGCAAAAGTCTTTCCTAGTGTTACAAAACATGAGCTCTCCCTAGCACGTTCAGTCATAGGTACTTGCCAGTATCCCTTTAACAAATCAAACTTACTTATCTACCTAGCCTTTCCGATCTTGTCTATGCAATCTTCCACACGAGGGAGAGGGTAAGTGTCTGTTTTGGTTATCTGATTAACACGTCTGTAGTCGATGCAAAGCCGCTGTGGCCCACCTGGCTTAGGGACTAGAGTGACAGGAGAACTCCACTCGCTCTGACAGGGCTCAATCATCTTGTGGTCCAACAGGTAGCCAAGCTCCTTCTGGATGAGAGGAACTTTCACTGGGTTCACACGGTAAGGAGGCAGTTTAATTGGCTTTGCGTCTCCAACATCGACATCATGCATCAACACAGTGGTTCTTCCTCGAGTGGCACGAAACAATTGCGGGTACTCCTGCAGTAATGCCGAAAACTCCTGCCTTTCCTTGGGAGGTAGATGAGAAAGCTTAGTCTGGAGATCATTCATGATATCAGGATTCTTCCCCAAACTATCACTCAGGCTCATACTGCATGGGAGAGCTTCACTTGCAGACTCGGGTGGAACAGCTACAGTGCAGACTGGATTATTTTCGTCCCGCCTGTGATATAACTTTAGCATGTTTATGTGACAAAATTGCTTGTTCTTTCTACGATCTGGTGTGGCGTTAACATAGCTGACATCACTGAGTTTCTTCTCCACGAAATAAGGACCACTAAACTTGGCTTGAAGAGGTTGCCCATGAACCGGTAGCAGAATCAAAACCTGATCTCTTGGCTGAAAGTGGCGTAACCTGGACTTCTTATCATACCAAGTCTTCATCTTCTCCTGAGCAGCTCCTAAATTCTCTCTCGCCAGCTGTAAAGCAGTGGACAGCCGTTCTTTGAACTTCATCACATACTCCAGCAGGTTGACGTCATCTTC
Organism: Coenobita brevimanus; assembly: GCF_032717465.1. Taxonomy (NCBI): domain Eukaryota; kingdom Metazoa; phylum Arthropoda; class Malacostraca; order Decapoda; family Coenobitidae; genus Coenobita; species Coenobita brevimanus. The sequence goes on from NW_027642077.1 coordinate 18,716, forward strand.
CTCCGACAGCCAGCATTCCTTGAGTAGCTTAAGGGGTCCTCTTACTTCATGGCCAAACAGTAGTTCAAAGGGTGAGAAGCCCAGTGATTCATTTGGAGATTCTCTTGCAGCAAACACAACGAATGGAAGACCTTTATCCCAGTCTTTCTGATGTTCCAAACAGTATTTCTTGAGCATCGATTTGAGTGTTTGATGATATCTCTCCAACGCTCCTTGGGTCTGGGGATGGTAAGCTGAAGGCGTGATCTGGGTGATGCCCAACTCTTTCAGAGACTGCTTGAAAACATTTGATATGAAATTGCTTCCCCGGTCTGACTGTACCTCCTTGGCCAGACCAAACTTTGTGAAGAACCCCAGCATTTCCTTAACCACGTTCTTTGCTGAGATATTTCTAAGTGGAATGGCTTCAGGATAACGAGTAGCCATATCAATCAGGGTCAACACATAAGAAAATACTGAAGAAGTCTTAGGAAAAGGGCCCACAATATCATCCAACACACGGGTGAAAGGCGCCTCAAAAGGAGGAATGGGAACTAGAGGTGCAACCTTTTCGGTCTGATTACACTTCCCCACAACTTGACAGGTGTGACAAGACTTACAATACCAGGAAACATCTCTGAAGATACCTTGGCCGGTAGAAGTGTTTCAAAATGCGTGCCACAGTCTTCCTCACTCCAAGGTGTCCTGCCAAACTGGAATCATGAGCCAGTCTAATGATATCCTGCCTACAAACACGAGGGATGACAACTTGATGTACAACCTCCCACTCACAGTCGGCTGATGCTGTTGGAGGTCTCCACTTCCTCATAAGTACTCCTGACTTTATATAATAACAAGTAGAAGCACCAGCTGACTCTTCCTCACTGCAAGCAGAGTTAGCTAGACCTTTCAACTCAGGGTCAGCAACCTGCAACTCAACCAACTCTTGACGAGACAAATTATCAACACTACGGGGTACTGCCTCATCTGGTGAGTGGTCCAAATTAGCAAAAAAAAGTGTCAGCTAGGATAACATCATCATCATCATTATCCCCTAAGTCACCAGTAACTTTAGACTTAGCCCTAGTGACAGCACATGCAGGGAACACATCAGGGACATCACAATCCTGGGACGCAGCCACTGGCTCACTAGACAACTGAGGAGCTGGACACACTTGACTTCCACCAATATCATTTCCAAGTAAGAAAGTTACACCTGACATTGGGAGTGTCTCAACCAACCCAACCATAACGGAACCATTAACAAAACCAGACTCTAAATTCACTCTGCACAGAGGGACAGAGAAGTAATTATTCCCTACACCTTGTAAGATTACAGTTTCATCAGAGTAATTAATATTAGAGCCCAGAACACTGGTCAGGATAAGGGATTGGCAAGCACCTGTATCACGATATATTTTAACTGATTTCCTGTCATTACTGTCCAGAGGACTGACAAAACCATCAGACAGGAAATTAGCACATGAACTCTTGAGAGTGTCACCCACGTTACTGCTCAAAAGAGGAGCTCCATCATGAGAATTTAAGTTACCCCTCAAAGCAGGTTCAGTTAACTCAGTTAAAGAATTCTAGGAACTCTCAAGAGTGGACACTAGGCCAATTGACTGAATATTTAAAGACTCCTTTTTGTTCACATCACGCTGTCTCCTGAAACACTTCTCCGTAGTATGACCAAGCTTACTACAATAAGTACATTTACTTTTCTGAAACCTAGAGGTGGAGCTGGTATTTACTTCCTGAGAAACATCATCTTTATTCTCTTTCCTGTTACCTGTACTCTGAGTAGAGGCAACGTACTTACTCTCAGCTTTCCCTTTTTCTTTAGAATATCTCTTGTGAGTGAGAACATATTCATCAGCTAAAACTGCAGCATCAGACAAATTATCTATTCTTTTCTCATCAAGATATAGGCTTACATCTTTATAAATACACCTCTTGAAGTCCTCCAGCAAAATCATCTGCTTAAATTTACCAAAATCAGAATCCACATTCTTAGAATTTAACCACTGCTCTAACAGATCTTCTTTGATTTTTGCACACTCGACATGGGATTGCTTATCTTGCTTGTAAGTTGTCCTAAATTTTACTCTATAGGCTTCAGGAACAAGCTCATAGGCCTTAAGAATCAAGCTCTTAACTACATCATAATTATCAGATTGATCCTGAGGCAAAGATGCATAAGTTACTTGAGCTTTACCGGTGAGAACAGTTTGAAGGAGTACTGGCCAATACTTTTTGGGCCAATTAAAACCTGTAGCTACCCTCTCAAACAACTGAAAATACTTTGTTAAATCAGATTCATTAAAAGGAGGGACAAGTTTAACATTTTTTGCCACATCAAAATCATCAGAGCTAGATGATCCAGTTCCACCTTGTTTCATGCGATACTCATGGTCTGCCTGAATTCTGGCAAGTTCAACTTGTGCCTGAGCCTGTATTTGTGCCTCCTGAATACGAGCATTTGCCTGAAATTCAGCCTCCTTAGCACGGGCCTCCTGCAGAGCTAGCTGTAACTTAGCTAATTCAATCTGCATTTGCTCATTTCGAGGAGTTACATTAAACAAGCTTTCATTAATCATGTCAACAATTTGATCTTTAGAATGATGAGAGCGAACAGCAATTCCCAATTGTTGAGCAACAAGCTTAAGTTCATTCTTTGTTCTGTTTTCTACATCACACACTGTTTGCACATTTGACAAAAAATCTTTGGCTTCATCAAGTGTAGTAATAGTAGACATCATGAATAAATCACAGTCACAAAATATCAAGCAATATCCTTATGATAATATCCTGAATATCCTGATAAGAGGTCGCCAAATTTATGTTGCGGAACAGAGAAAACTGTCCCGCAAAGTTCCAGGTTCAAAACAAAAGAGTTAGATAAAATTACAAGTTAAAGTTTAATGCACAAACTAACAACAAAACATTCAGGACTCATAAGGATAATGTAATGGCAAAAAACAGGTTAAATATATGGTTAACTGCTATAGCCTCTGTTAACACGAAATTAGCAAGAGTAAATTTATCTAAGTCAGCCCTGATAAAATGAAAATACACTGGGTAATGCTCAGTTAATGCAAGATATATTATTACAGATGCAAAATATTATTAATGATGGCTAACATCCACTCACATGAATCACAAAATATCACTAGGCCTACGAATTAACAACTTATGCTATACAGTACAAGAACAAAATGCAGTAACACTTATACTCAAATTACACACAGCTGCTAGATGGCTGGAGACTTCCTGAACACTCACAATAATAATAACTGTACAGGGGAGGACAGAGATGTGAGCAAAATGAGGAGTAGATCTAAGTGGCAATAATGCAGAGACTGAGCTCATTATATAGGGGCCAGTAGAGCTTGATACAACTTGTAAGAAGGACGTGCAAATGAAGCCTAGGGTACAAAGAGCTGACAATCCTGCTCTGAACAACAGAAAGGACGACTTACTCTACTATAACGGTAGAAGGGGGGACTGAGGCAGAACACGCTCGTGATCAAACATGCAGCATACTGTGCGTTAAAATTACACAAAGGATGATGAAATCATAGGCTATGTAACACCTCCCCACAAAGAAAAAGAGATTTACAAAGGAAATTTCTTATTACTCTAAAACAATCTGTCTAAAGTCTAGATAAGCAATCTGCAATAACATTTTCTTTCCCCTTGACATGTTGTATGTCTAATGAATACTCCTGAAGAAGTAGACTCCATCTTGTCAATCTCTGATTTTTATCTTTAAACTTACTAAGGAATTTCAGTGGGTTATGATCGGTATAAATGACTATGGGGTCAAAACCAGAACACAAATAAAATGGAAAATGCTGTAAACCCAAAATCAAGGCCAAAAGCTCTTTCTCAATAGTCGAGTAGTTCTTTTGAGGTGGAGTGAACTTCTTACTGTAATAAGATACAGGATGTTCAATACCCTGATCATCCTCTTGCAGCAAAACAGCCCCAGCTCCTAAATCACTTGCATCAACAGCCATCTTAAAAGGCTTAGCAAAATTTGGAGTAGCGAGCACTGGCTGACTTAATAGGATAACTTTAAGTTTGTTGAAAGAGGATTCACAGTTATCGGTCCAGACAAATTTAACTCCCTTTTTCAGTAGGTCTGTAAGTGGTGATACAAGAATTGAAAAGTTAAGAACAAATCTCCTGTAATAACCTACCATTCCCAAAAATCTTTGTAGCTCTTTCCTACTTTTAGGTCTGGGAAGATCACTTATAACCTGAACCTTAGCTCCTGGTGGTGCAACATGTCCATCACCAATTACGTACCCAAGGTACTGAACTTTAGCTTGACCAAACTCACACTTTGATAAATTAGCTACAAGATTAGCCTGAACCAAATGCTCAAGAAATTTACTGACATGGCATAGGTGATCTTTCCAGTTGTCACTGAAGATTATTACATCATCAATATAAACAACACACCCTGCAAAAACCTCTGAAATGTGGCTGGTGCATTCTTCATACCATATGGCACCACAGAACATGCAAAAGTCTTTCCTAGTGTTACAAAACATGAGCTCTCCCTAGCACGTTCAGTCATAGGTACTTGCCAGTATCCCTTTAACAAATCAAACTTACTTATCTACCTAGCCTTTCCGATCTTGTCTATGCAATCTTCCACACGAGGGAGAGGGTAAGTGTCTGTTTTGGTTATCTGATTAACACGTCTGTAGTCGATGCAAAGCCGCTGTGGCCCACCTGGCTTAGGGACTAGAGTGACAGGAGAACTCCACTCGCTCTGACAGGGCTCAATCATCTTGTGGTCCAACAGGTAGCCAAGCTCCTTCTGGATGAGAGGAACTTTCACTGGGTTCACACGGTAAGGAGGCAGTTTAATTGGCTTTGCGTCTCCAACATCGACATCATGCATCAACACAGTGGTTCTTCCTCGAGTGGCACGAAACAATTGCGGGTACTCCTGCAGTAATGCCGAAAACTCCTGCCTTTCCTTGGGAGGTAGATGAGAAAGCTTAGTCTGGAGATCATTCATGATATCAGGATTCTTCCCCAAACTATCACTCAGGCTCATACTGCATGGGAGAGCTTCACTTGCAGACTCGGGTGGAACAGCTACAGTGCAGACTGGATTATTTTCGTCCCGCCTGTGATATAACTTTAGCATGTTTATGTGACAAAATTGCTTGTTCTTTCTACGATCTGGTGTGGCGTTAACATAGCTGACATCACTGAGTTTCTTCTCCACGAAATAAGGACCACTAAACTTGGCTTGAAGAGGTTGCCCATGAACCGGTAGCAGAATCAAAACCTGATCTCTTGGCTGAAAGTGGCGTAACCTGGACTTCTTATCATACCAAGTCTTCATCTTCTCCTGAGCAGCTCCTAAATTCTCTCTCGCCAGCTGTAAAGCAGTGGACAGCCGTTCTTTGAACTTCATCACATACTCCAGCAGGTTGACGTCATCTTCCTCCGACAGCCAGCATTCCTTGAGTAGCTTAAGGGGTCCTCTTACTTCATGGCCAAACAGTAGTTCAAAGGGTGAGAAGCCCAGTGATTCATTTGGAGATTCTCTTGCAGCAAACACAACGAATGGAAGACCTTTATCCCAGTCTTTCTGATGTTCCAAACAGTATTTCTTGAGCATCGATTTGAGTGTTTGATGATATCTCTCCAACGCTCCTTGGGTCTGGGGATGGTAAGCTGAAGGCGTGATCTGGGTGATGCCCAACTCTTTCAGAGACTGCTTGAAAACATTTGATATGAAATTGCTTCCCGGTCTGACTGTACCTCCTTGGCCAGACCAAACTTTGTGAAGAACCCCAGCATTTCCTTAACCACGTTCTTTGCTGAGATATTTCTAAGTGGAATGGCTTCAGGATAACGAGTAGCCATATCAATCAGGGTCAACACATAAGAAAATACTGAAGAAGTCTTAGGAAAAGGGCCCACAATATCATCCAACACACGGGTGAAAGGCGCCTCAAAAGGAGGAATGGGAACTAGAGGTGCAACCTTTTCGGTCTGATTACACTTCCCCACAACTTGACAGGTGTGACAAGACTTACAATACCAGGAAACATCTCTGAAGATACCTTGGCCGGTAGAAGTGTTTCAAAATGCGTGCCACAGTCTTCCTCACTCCAAGGTGTCCTGCCAAACTGGAATCATGAGCCAGTCTAATGATATCCTGCCTACAAACACGAGGGATGACAACTTGATGTACAACCTCCCACTCACAGTCGGCTGATGCTGTTGGAGGTCTCCACTTCCTCATAAGTACTCCTGACTTTATATAATAACAAGTAGAAGCACCAGCTGACTCTTCCTCACTGCAAGCAGAGTTAGCTAGACCTTTCAACTCAGGGTCAGCAACCTGCAACTCAACCAACTCTTGACGAGACAAATTATCAACACTACGGGGTACTGCCTCATCTGGTGAGTGGTCCAAATTAGCAAAAAAAAGTGTCAGCTAGGATAACATCATCATCATCATTATCCCCTAAGTCACCAGTAACTTTAGACTTAGCCCTAGTGACAGCACATGCAGGGAACACATCAGGGACATCACAATCCTGGGACGCAGCCACTGGCTCACTAGACAACTGAGGAGCTGGACACACTTGACTTCCACCAATATCATTTCCAAGTAAGAAAGTTACACCTGACATTGGGAGTGTCTCAACCAACCCAACCATAACGGAACCATTAACAAAACCAGACTCTAAATTCACTCTGCACAGAGGGACAGAGAAGTAATTATTCCCTACACCTTGTAAGATTACAGTTTCATCAGAGTAATTAATATTAGAGCCCAGAACACTGGTCAGGATAAGGGATTGGCAAGCACCTGTATCACGATATATTTTAACTGATTTCCTGTCATTACTGTCCAGAGGACTGACAAAACCATCAGACAGGAAATTAGCACATGAACTCTTGAGAGTGTCACCCACGTTACTGCTCAAAAGAGGAGCTCCATCATGAGAATTTAAGTTACCCCTCAAAGCAGGTTCAGTTAACTCAGTTAAAGAATTCTAGGAACTCTCAAGAGTGGACACTAGGCCAATTGACTGAATATTTAAAGACTCCTTTTTGTTCACATCACGCTGTCTCCTGAAACACTTCTCCGTAGTATGACCAAGCTTACTACAATAAGTACATTTACTTTTCTGAAACCTAGAGGTGGAGCTGGTATTTACTTCCTGAGAAACATCATCTTTATTCTCTTTCCTGTTACCTGTACTCTGAGTAGAGGCAACGTACTTACTCTCAGCTTTCCCTTTTTCTTTAGAATATCTCTTGTGAGTGAGAACATATTCATCAGCTAAAACTGCAGCATCAGACAAATTATCTATTCTTTTCTCATCAAGATATAGGCTTACATCTTTATAAATACACCTCTTGAAGTCCTCCAGCAAAATCATCTGCTTAAATTTACCAAAATCAGAATCCACATTCTTAGGAATTTAACCACTGCTCTAACAGATCTTCTTTGATTTTTGCACACTCGACATGGGATTGCTTATCTTGCTTGTAAGTTGTCCTAAATTTTACTCTATAGGCTTCAGGAACAAGCTCATAGGCCTTAAGAATCAAGCTCTTAACTACATCATAATTATCAGATTGATCCTGAGGCAAAGATGCATAAGTTACTTGAGCTTTACCGGTGAGAACAGTTTGAAGGAGTACTGGCCAATACTTTTTGGGCCAATTAAAACCTGTAGCTACCCTCTCAAACAACTGAAAATACTTTGTTAAATCAGATTCATTAAAAGGAGGGACAAGTTTAACATTTTTTGCCACATCAAAATCATCAGAGCTAGATGATCCAGTTCCACCTTGTTTCATGCGATACTCATGGTCTGCCTGAATTCTGGCAAGTTCAACTTGTGCCTGAGCCTGTATTTGTGCCTCCTGAATACGAGCATTTGCCTGAAATTCAGCCTCCTTAGCACGGGCCTCCTGCAGAGCTAGCTGTAACTTAGCTAATTCAATCTGCATTTGCTCATTTCGAGGAGTTACATTAAACAAGCTTTCATTAATCATGTCAACAATTTGATCTTTAGAATGATGAGAGCGAACAGCAATTCCCAATTGTTGAGCAACAAGCTTAAGTTCATTCTTTGTTCTGTTTTCTACATCACACACTGTTTGCACATTTGACAAAAAATCTTTGGCTTCATCAAGTGTAGTAATAGTAGACATCATGAATAAATCACAGTCACAAAATATCAAGCAATATCCTTATGATAATATCCTGAATATCCTGATAAGAGGTCGCCAAATTTATGTTGCGGAACAGAGAAAACTGTCCCGCAAAGTTCCAGGTTCAAAACAAAAGAGTTAGATAAAATTACAAGTTAAAGTTTAATGCACAAACTAACAACAAAACATTCAGGACTCATAAGGATAATGTAATGGCAAAAACAGGTTAAATATATGGTTAACTGCTATAGCCTCTGTTAACACGAAATTAGCAAGAGTAAATTTATCTAAGTCAGCCCTGATAAAATGAAAATACACTGGGTAATGCTCAGTTAATGCAAGATATATTATTACAGATGCAAAATATTATTAATGATGGCTAACATCCACTCACATGAATCACAAAATATCACTAGGCCTACGAATTAACAACTTATGCTATACAGTACAAGAACAAAATGCAGTAACACTTATACTCAAATTACACACAGCTGCTAGATGGCTGGAGACTTCCTGAACACTCACAATAATAATAACTGTACAGGGGAGGACAGAGATGTGAGCAAAATGAGGAGTAGATCTAAGTGGCAATAATGCAGAGACTGAGCTCATTATATAGGGGCCAGTAGAGCTTGATACAACTTGTAAGAAGGACGTGCAAATGAAGCCATGGGTACAAAGAGCTGACAATCCTGCTCTGAACAACAGAAAGGACGACTTACTCTACTATAACGGTAGAAGGGGGGACTGAGGCAGAACACGCTCGTGATCAAACATGCAGCATACTGTGCGTTAAAATTACACAAAGGATGATGAAATCATAGGCTATGTAACACCTCCCCACAAAGAAAAAGAGATTTACAAAGGAAATTTCTTATTACTCTAAAACAATCTGTCTAAAGTCTAGATAAGCAATCTGCAATAACATTTTCTTTCCCCTTGACATGTTGTATGTCTAATGAATACTCCTGAAGAAGTAGACTCCATCTTGTCAATCTCTGATTTTTATCTTTAAACTTACTAAGGAATTTCAGTGGGTTATGATCGGTATAAATGACTATGGGGTCAAAACCAGAACACAAATAAAATGGAAAATGCTGTAAACCCAAAATCAAGGCCAAAAGCTCTTTCTCAATAGTCGAGTAGTTCTTTTGAGGTGGAGTGAACTTCTTACTGTAATAAGATACAGGATGTTCAATACCCTGATCATCCTCTTGCAGCAAAACAGCCCCAGCTCCTAAATCACTTGCATCAACAGCCATCTTAAAAGGCTTAGCAAAATTTGGAGTAGCGAGCACTGGCTGACTTAATAGGATAACTTTAAGTTTGTTGAAAGAGGATTCACAGTTATCGGTCCAGACAAATTTAACTCCCTTTTTCAGTAGGTCTGTAAGTGGTGATACAAGAATTGAAAAGTTAAGAACAAATCTCCTGTAATAACCTACCATTCCCAAAAATCTTTGTAGCTCTTTCCTACTTTTAGGTCTGGGAAGATCATTTATAACCTGAACCTTAGCTCCTGGTGGTGCAACATGTCCATCACCAATTACGTACCCAAGGTACTGAACTTTAGCTTGACCAAACTCACACTTTGATAAATTAGCTACAAGATTAGCCTGAACCAAATGCTCAAGAAATTTACTGACATGGCATAGGTGATCTTTCCAGTTGTCACTGAAGATTATTACATCATCAATATAAACAACACACCCTGCAAAAACCTCTGAAATGTGGCTGGTGCATTCTTCATACCATATGGCACCACAGAACATGCAAAAGTCTTTCCTAGTGTTACAAAACATGAGCTCTCCCTAGCACGTTCAGTCATAGGTACTTGCCAGTATCCCTTTAACAAATCAAACTTACTTATCTACCTAGCCTTTCCGATCTTGTCTATGCAATCTTCCACACGAGGGAGAGGGTAAGTGTCTGTTTTGGTTATCTGATTAACACGTCTGTAGTCGATGCAAAGCCGCTGTGGCCCACCTGGCTTAGGGACTAGAGTGACAGGAGAACTCCACTCGCTCTGACAGGGCTCAATCATCTTGTGGTCCAACAGGTAGCCAAGCTCCTTCTGGATGAGAGGAACTTTCACTGGGTTCACACGGTAAGGAGGCAGTTTAATTGGCTTTGCGTCTCCAACATCGACATCATGCATCAACACAGTGGTTCTTCCTCGAGTGGCACGAAACAATTGCGGGTACTCCTGCAGTAATGCCGAAAACTCCTGCCTTTCCTTGGGAGGTAGATGAGAAAGCTTAGTCTGGAGATCATTCATGATATCAGGATTCTTCCCCAAACTATCACTCAGGCTCATACTGCATGGGAGAGCTTCACTTGCAGACTCGGGTGGAACAGCTACAGTGCAGACTGGATTATTTTCGTCCCGCCTGTGATATAACTTTAGCATGTTTATGTGACAAAATTGCTTGTTCTTTCTACGATCTGGTGTGGCGTTAACATAGCTGACATCACTGAGTTTCTTCTCCACGAAATAAGGACCACTAAACTTGGCTTGAAGAGGTTGCCCATGAACCGGTAGCAGAATCAAAACCTGATCTCTTGGCTGAAAGTGGCGTAACCTGGACTTCTTATCATACCAAGTCTTCATCTTCTCCTGAGCAGCTCCTAAATTCTCTCTCGCCAGCTGTAAAGCAGTGGACAGCCGTTCTTTGAACTTCATCACATACTCCAGCAGGTTGACGTCATCTTCCTCCGACAGCCAGCATTCCTTGAGTAGCTTAAGGGGTCCTCTTACTTCATGGCCAAACAGTAGTTCAAAGGGTGAGAAGCCCAGTGATTCATTTGGAGATTCTCTTGCAGCAAACACAACGAATGGAAGACCTTTATCCCAGTCTTTCTGATGTTCCAAACAGTATTTCTTGAGCATCGATTTGAGTGTTTGATGATATCTCTCCAACGCTCCTTGGGTCTGGGGATGGTAAGCTGAAGGCGTGATCTGGGTGATGCCCAACTCTTTCAGAGACTGCTTGAAAACATTTGATATGAAATTGCTTCCCCGGTCTGACTGTACCTCCTTGGCCAGACCAAACTTTGTGAAGAAC
>NW_027642078.1:0-2500 GCF_032717465.1 Coenobita brevimanus
ATAGATAGACTTATTAAATTTTAAGAAGAAAATTTCGTGAATATATTATCAGTCTTTTAAACATTAATTTTCGTGCAAACTGAATAGAGAGGTAAGTAAAGTGTTTCTTGTTAAATTAAAGATAACCCCATGAATCAGTGGCATCATCATCTCTCTCTCTGAAATTCCATACAGAGTACCAGAGTAGGATCACTATTTACTGTCCTGCCGATATATCTCTACAGTTTTACAAGGGGATTTAAAAATAAACGGCCTGGTGGTGGTGGCAGGGGATAAAATTTTTGCGATACCAGTCTCTAATCTGCTGCCATTCCCTACAGAACCTGAGCATAATAGACGAGAAATTAGCCCAGGTTGATGCAGCAATTCTTAACTCAAAATTGCTCCAAGAACAACTTTCTGAAGTTTGTCAAACATTTAATGCAACACCCTGTATGGGAAACTTGGATAAAATATTGGTGATATAATTCCCTAACTGTGTGCCATTCCCAACAGAATCTGAGCAGTCTAATGAGTCCACGCTTTGAAGGATGGGTTGAAACAGGGATGTGTCATGTCTCCATGGTTGTTCAATCTGTATATGGATGGGGTAATAAAAGAGGTACAAGGTAGGGTAGTGGATGTTGGAGTGGCCCTGGCGAGAAAGGGTAGTGTTTGGAAACTCCCTGTACTGTTGTTTGCAAATGATAGTGTGTTGTTGAGTGAAGACGAAGGAGAGCTGCAAGGCTTGGTGGATGAGTTTGGGAGAGTGTGTAAGAAACGGAATCTAAAGGTGAATGTAGGGAAGAGTAAAGTGATGGTCTTTGAGACTCAGAGGTGAAGTCAGTGAATGTACAGCGAGGTTGGATGGTGAGGAATTGGAAAATGTGAGTACGTTTAAGTACTTGGGTAGTGTGATGAGTAAGGATGGAGGTTTGGAGGGTGAAGTGCTTGAAAGGGTACAGCAGGGAAGAAAGGTTGCTGGTTCTTTGAAAGCAGTGATAAGAAACAGGGAAGTGAGCATGGAAGTGAAAAAGTTACTACATGACAGTATTGTGATACCAACTCTAACGTATGCAAGTGAAGCTTGGACGTTGTTGGAAGGACACAAGTCAAGAGTGAGAGCAGTGGAAATGAGTTATTTAAGAGGAGCCTGTGGAGTCACATGGAGAGACAGGCTGACGAATGAGGATATAAAGGAGCGTTGTGGTGTGGATGTGGATGTGATAGGAAGCGTTAGGAGAACACACTGAGGTGGTTTGGCCATGTGGAGAGGATGGAGGGTGAAAGACTGACGAAGAGAATGTATGTGAGTGAGGTGGAGGGGGGAAGAGGGAGGGGAAGGCCGAGGATGAGATGGAGGGATGGGGTGGAGAGGTATCTGAGAGAGGGGGTGTGAGTTGGGAGCAGGGCAGTGAAATGGCGGGGGACAGGGCGACTTGGAGGCGATTTGTTTGTGGCCACCCCAAACGGGATTGAGGCGTCTGGCAATAGATAGAGATAGATAGAAGATTAAATAACTAAAGCTAACACTGATTTGAACTAATACACATCTGGTCCACAGGTCATGCTGGAGTCTGCTGCCTTGACGCTGCTTCCTTGCCATACTGGTCATACCCTGCTGAAGTTTGGTCTGCCCTGCCGTGAGAAGCCTGACGGTGGTGTGGTGTCTTCCCCTACTCTGAGATGCCTGGTGGTGTGGTGGTGTGGTGGTGGTGGTGGTGGCGGTGGCGGCGGCGGCGGCGGCGGCGGCGGCGGCAGGGTGTCGTGTCTTCCCCAGCCGTGAGATTACTTGCTGCTACTGCTGGTGATCTGCTCTGGCCTGCCGAGAGAAGCCTGGTGGTGATGGTGTGATCTGCCTTGCAAGTCCAGGATGTTCTGTGGACAAATGCTACTTTTGAATGCATATTTTATATTGCTGTCTCTGTTAATGTATTTTGTACTGAAGTATTAATAATGAAAACTTAAATTTTCTGTCTTGTTTCATTACCTTTTTAACTGTGGCTTTGACTTAATATAGGTGATAAGTATATTGCGCTCTGCAGTCTTGTGTGTTGTGGGGACGGCTTTTGTGATGAGCTAAGACATTCTGATCGCTTCACCAAATTACTGCTCAGCCGTGTGATCAGTGGACATAAAAGATTATACAATACAATGATATACAGCTAAGCATAAAAAAGGTTATGGGAATTCTCCACCATGCAATCAATGGACCTAAATTAAAGCCTATATTATAAAGCTAAGCCTGAAGAGGGTTGTGGGAAGTAGATAATGATGCAGGGTAGACACTGGTAATTTTCACTAAGCCGTGCCCGCAACACACAAGAACTGGGTGGCGTAATATATGGACCACCTTGTATAATGAGAGGCCGTAAGTGTGTGCTGACCCACAAACTTGCCATCAATGCCCCGTCATAACTATTACTGTGTCTTGTAGGAAGCACAAAGAAAACAGGCCACAGAATACCTCCTTGTCTCTCGTTCCTCCTACACAAACATACACGCCTTTCACTTTAACTTG
>NW_027642078.1:7500-10000 GCF_032717465.1 Coenobita brevimanus
GGGCTGTTATATTGGTGGTATATTGGGGCTGTTATATTTGTGGTATATTGGGGCTGTTATACTGGTGGTATATTGGGGCTGTTATATTGGTGGTATATTGGGGCTGTTATATTGGAGGTATATTGGGGCTGTTATATTGGTGGTATATTGGGGCTGTTATACTGGTGGTATATTGGGGCTGTTATATTGGTGGTATATTGGGGCTGTTATACTGGTGGTATATTGGGGCTGTTATATTGGTGGTATATTGGGGCTGTTATACTGGTGGTATATTGGGGCTGTTATACTGGTGGTATATTGGGGCTGTTATATTGGTGGTATATTGGAGGTATATTGGGGCTGTTATATTGGTGGTATATTGGGGCTGTTATATTGGGGCTGTTATACTGGTGGTATATTGGGGCTGTTATATTGGAGGTATATTGGGGCTGTTATATTGGAGGTATATTGGGGCTGTTATATTGGAGTTATATTGGGGAGATTGGAGTTATATTATTTTATTTTATTTTATTGTTTTATTACTATTCGTTATGAAAAAATATAAACTGATTTACAATAGTATTACTGATCGAAGGATCAACAGTAGCATTTTCTTTATAAATATTCATTATATTCTAAAATTTACATTGAAAATACAATCTCTCTCTCTCGCTCTCTCTCTCTCTCTCTCTCTCTCTCTCTCAGTCACTCGATATTCATGTCTCCCTCATCTAAACCTTCCCCCTCCCCCCATCCCGTTAATCCGATCCCTCCTCTTCCCTATGCTATACACTATGATAGAGTCTATTCTCCTTTCACACTTTCCTGTAAAATGTCCACGCCAGTTTTTCTATACGGCGTGGTGTTCTTTCTGACTTTTTCCTGCCGGCTTCGGCTGGAGGGTTTGGAGGGCGGGGGAGAGCCTTCTTCTTTGCTATCCTTATCTCATTCTAGTAGTTCAGTTACTCTTCTAGCAGCTGCCTAGTATGGGCCAACCGGCCTACTGCAGTTATCCTCTCTTCTTATGTTTATGTTCTTATGTTCTCTCTCTCTCTCTCTCTCTCTCTCTCTCTCGCTCTCTCTCTCTCTCTCTCTCTCAGTCACTCGATATTCATGTCTCCCTCATCTAAACCTTCCCCCTCCCCCCATCCCGTTAATCCGATCCCTCCTCTTCCCTATGCTATATACCAAGGGCACAGCGTGGGAGCGGTGTGGTGGCGGTTGGTGGTTGGGGACCCAGGGGAGGTGGTAAGGTTTGGCGGTGACCTGCTAATCCCAACCCTTCCCCCATAATCTGGGGACTCCGGTCGCCGCAGCCTCCCTCTCCCGCATCCACACTCTGTAGCCTCACACTTGTATTTACAATGCGTTTTTCCTGGATGTATATGTAGATCACTATGTATAAGTTTTATGTGTGTACAAATGTATTACTGTTTGTGACCTCTGTTTCCTATTCCATTCACCGATCTTGTGTACGTGAATATGTATATACATATGGTATATATCAGTATGCTCAAACAAATTCCATGTAACTACATACAGTACAACAGCACTCTTTATACTCACTGTACAGTTTAATACATGTATTACTGTATATAAGATTACTAATTAGTCCACTTTAAAATTATTGACCAATCACACTTACAGTATATTGTAATCTAATATAATACATTAATAGGCTCGGGAAGATGACTACCTAAGTATCATCTTCCTTTTGAGATATTGTACAACTACTATTTTTATATGTACAGTATTGTGTATCTCAATAAATGTATCTAATTCAATTCCTCTTCCCTATCGGGCTATCACTATGAAAACACACACACACACACACACACACACACACACACACACACACACACGACGCTTAAGTAATAAAACAATGTGGTCTCTATTTATCTATCAGTGCCTAGCAGGGGCGCACCAAGGAATTTTCTATGGGGGGGTCCCAATTTGCCAGTTTCCTGAAGTTTACATATAAGTTTTATAGTTCTAAGTTGTATATATATATATATATATATATATATATATATATATTCTGATAGAATGATAGATTTTTTGGTAGGTCGTCAGTTATTTAAAAAAAACGTGTGTGTGTGTGTGTGTGTGGGCAAAAAGCTAGGTGAAGAGAGGGGATGGGGATGGATAGGAAGGCAGGAAGGATGATGTTTTGAGTTCAGGGGGGGTAGGTCTGCATGCTAGAGAGAGAGAGAGAGAGAGAGAGAGAGGTGAGGAGTGACCACTTGTCCCCTGGGAATGACCAGCCCCCCCCCCAGGCCTTCTAAAATTAGAAGGCCTCGTCGGTGGGGGGGACGGTAAGCCGTGACGTACTAGGTAGCAGGGTTGCCAAGGTCGCGGTTTTCCCGCCAAATTGGGCTCGTTTTGAAGCTCTTCCGCGGGCAGATTTTACCGGTCGCGGGTTGCGGTTTTTTGGGCTGGTTTGAAAACTGTCGCAGTTGTTTGGGCTAGTATGGAGTTAAACCACATCACGACAATATACTGAGAGAGAGAGAGAGAGAGA
>NW_027642078.1:15000-17500 GCF_032717465.1 Coenobita brevimanus
AATGGTGGCAGAAGGGAGTAGGCAAGTATGAAGGTGTACGTTAATTGGCCCGCAGGGAAATAATGACAGTTCCACATGCTGACGTCTCGAGAGGATTTCCTGCAGTTGTTTCCTCTAAATATGTTCCAGTGTTTTAATTTGTAATGCTTACATCACAGTAAAGGCATGCTTTGCACTGACATTATTACTCACTGCTACAGATTATTGAGAGAGAGAGAGAGAGAGAGAGAGAGAGAGAGAGAGAGAGATGGGGGGATAAGTGGTCACTCCTCACCTCTCTCTCTCTCGTATGCAGATCCGAAATCAGGAGGAGTCGCCTTTCATGGGCCAACCAGCCTACTGCAGTTGTTTTCTTTAAATATATTCCTAAGTTTTATTTTGCAATACTTATATCACAATAATAAAGGCATACTTTGCAATGACATTACTATTCACTCCTAAAGAATCTTGAAAAACAGAGAGAGAGAGAGAGAGAGAGAGAGAGAGAGAGAGAGAGAGAGAGAGAGAGAGAGAGAGAGAGAGAGAGAGAGAGAGAGAGAGAGAGAGAGAGAGAGAGAGAGAGCAGCTGCGTATACGAAGAATGAAGACGAGCTTCTCATTGTGTGTGTGTGTGTGTGTGTGATAGCAGAGTAGCCGTAGGGAAGAGGGAGGGATGGGTTGTGATAAAAAAAATGTAGGGAGTTGCTTGTGTCAAGGATGCGCGCGCGCACGCACGCACGCACACACGCACACACACACACACACACACACACACACACACACACACACACGGTTCAAGGTCGGCGGATTAGCGAACTGGTGTGTATGGGGGCAGGGAAGGGGGGATGGGGAGTGCAGCCAGGTGCTATGAAGAGAGGGTAGATGGGATGAGAGGTGGGGGGGATGGGGGAAAGGAGTCGTGAACGAAGAGTGACGGACATGCAGGGGGAAAAGAGAAAATATGACATTTGCCTCGCCTCACCTGTCCAGGTTTCTCTGTCCATGACTGTACAATCATTCATTTTAAAAAGTGTATCGTAAAATTCAATTAAATTTGTCACGCATGATCTCCGCTTTCTAAAGCCATGCTGGCTGTTCCTAATTACGTTATTAGTTTCTAGGAACTCAACTATCCTATCTCTAATTAATGATTCGAGGATCTTTCCCAAGACAGAGGTTAGACTAATTGGTCTATAATTACCTGGTTGATCTCTACTGCCCTTTTTATATATAGGGGTCACGTTAGCCAGTCTCCAGTCTGCTGGAGAGAGAGAGAGAGAGAGAGAGAGAGAGAGAGAGAGAGAGAGAGAGAGAGAGAGAGGGTAGATGGGGGAGGGAGGAGGGAGACAAGAAAGGACGGAAGCAGAGGTTTAGAGTCAGTCAGGAGGTGCTGTGACCTGAGCTCAAAAAAAAAAAATAAAATAATAAAATAAAATAAAAGGAATAATATGCTATTAAATCTAAATATACAACGAATAACTGGTCCAATATTTTTCGTTTATTTTTAGCGTGTGTGTGTGTGTGTGTGTGTGTGTGTGTGTGTGTGTGTGTGTGTGTGTGTGTGTGTGTGTGTGTGTGTGTGTGTGTGTGTGCGCGCGCCTCATGCCCTCAGGCTTTGTCCCTGGCCAGCCTGTATTCCCACAGGTCGTTAAATCAGATGCCTTCGGCCTTTGACAGTGACTCTGGAGTAAAATAGACGATATTCTACATTCGTTTTTCCTGAGACAGACACTATATGACATGGTATAATAGGTTGGCAGAGAAATGCGCCAAGACTGCGTTGTCTAGGAAACTATTAAAGCCACAACAGATCTATGGACATCATTAGAAACCTAGTAAAAAAAATAATAGGAGTTACTTCTCAAAAATTTGCCGCGCCAGTTCTGATAAAAGGAAAATAAACGTACCAAACTGAGCACCAGAACCGAGTTATTTTAGTTTTTAAAACTACTGCTGATCTGTTCAGACAGCTGGAAAACTTATGAAGAAGCAATTGATACTAAAGTTAAATAGACTTAGCTTTTAACATTAAGCGAGATGGATGGATGGATGGACGGATGGGTGGATGTGGAATCGTGGATGCTTGGACCGATGGTAGAGTTCCTGCTGTTTCGTCCTTCCACCTGCCGACAAAAATCATCATCAATATCATCATCATCATCATCATCATCATCATCATCATAATCATCATCATCGTAGCTGTCGTCCTCATTACCACCATCATCATCATCATCATCATTATTTACACCGTCATTCTCATTATCATTACCATTCTCCTCCTCCTCCTCCTCCTGCTCATCATCATCATCATCATCATATTATCATCATCACCTACCTTTCTATCTGTATCTGTTTATCTATAGCCAGACGCCTTAATCCCGTAAGGGGTGACCACAAGCAAATCGCCTTCATGATGTACTGTCCTCTACCATTTAGCTCAAGTATCCCAGTCATATGTTTCTACTCTTTCCCTCCATCTCATCGTCGGTCTCCCCCTCCCCCTCTACCCTTCCAACTCTAC
>NW_027642078.1:22500-74830 GCF_032717465.1 Coenobita brevimanus
GTATCAATATTTACGATTGCATCAGATAAATGATTCTTTACTAATACCACTGTTCCCCCCCGCTCAGATGAACCTCTTACATCACTTTTATATGACACATAACCAGGAAAGGAAACAGGTAATGACGTCTTAACCTCATTTAAACTAATGATGTCATAATTTTGAAGCAAGCCTTGCACAGGTTTTTTCTCCAGTTTTGTTCTAACACCGTTTACGTTCCATGACAGAATCTTAAACGTATTTCGATGCTGTGGTCTGCTCAAAAAGACTGTTGATTCCAGGCGTCGATCACAACTCCGTCTCTGTAGAGCTTCCTCTCCCTCGTGTCCAGGCGTATCACACAGCCAGCGTTCTCGGGTCGCTCCCTCTCAGCCTTCTCCGCGTCGTGCAGCCTCTTCCACTCTTTCCGGAAGCTGGGATGGACGTCCTTCTTTATGAAGATCTTTTCATACTCCTTACCAGCCTGCTTAAGCTGTCTAGCATTCTCTAAAATCCTGTCCCCTGTTTCCTTACTGTCAACTGTTAGCAGGATGGCCCGCCGTCTGTTGTCTGCCCCTGTGGTTCCCAACCTTCGATGTGACTGAACATCTTCACTGATTCCTACCTTAGACCAGATCTTGTTTAGTTTGTTTACCTCTGTTGTTGCTCCATCCAACGCCTCGTTCTCATCCGGAACTCCTGTTATTACCAAATTCTTCTCCCTTTCTTTTCGGTCTATGACTTCTAGGTAACGTTGTTGTTTTGAAATAACCTCAGCTTGTTTATTTACCTGGGTTTGTAGTTCGTCCAGTCTCTTGTTTATGTTACTATCCGGTGCGGTAACAGCTCTCCTTAACTCTGCCACCTCGTTGACAAGGGCATGAAGTTTGTTGGTCAACTCCAGCAATTGTCCGCCATTTCCTTCAGGTGCTGTCAGGATACTGTCAATTAAATCTTCTTTTGTCAGCCGTGTCAGCTGGTTGCGCTGCATTTTCCTTAGGTCACTCAATGATTTGGCCATTGTGACTATGTAAATTAAGTCCACTTAAAGTATCTCCGTGTATCAGCTACAAAGTTCACGGCAACACGGAGCGGGGACTCCGTTGTCTGCCTCACTTACACCAGCTTTTATCACACACTCCTAGCTACACTTCACGTATTAATGTCTGTTCATATATCAAGCTAGATGCACTGTTATCTTGCATGTGTTCTAGTATAAGTAACTATCCTCCAATTTGTATATATACCCGATAATTTAGTGTTAAATGAGGAGCTCGGGATTGCCAGTGTTTACGTTAGGCAGCGCCATCTACCACACACACACATACACACACACACAAAACCACGTCCACCTCCTGTGATGTTTGACTTTGGAGGGACCGACCAACAAAAGACCGCAGTGCATAAACCACTGACGATGCAGTAAATTTAGGCGTTTCGACAGGGACCAAGACTTTTACGAGAGAGTGAAATAAGGAGAGAAAGACTAAAGCCAAAACATAGGTCACAGAATCAGATGGGAGGGGGGGGTTGTGTTTGTAAGGTTTTCTGAGTCTTATTTGTGTATGTGTGTGTGTGTGTGAGTGTGTGTGTGTGTGTGTGTGTGTGTGTGTGTGTGTGTGTGTGTGTGTATTTTTAACTTCACTTCTCGTCCTCGTCGTCGTCCTCGTCTCTCTCCTCCTCCTCCTCATCATCATCATCATCATCATCATCATCCGTCTCCTCATCCTCATCCTCTTTGTACCCCGAGGCTCATCTAAACATGATCCCTATGGACTACAGGCTTGCCTAGCGCTTCTCCAGCAGTCCACCATTTCCTCTCGGGGGATAGGGAAGAAGGTGAGGAACGTTTCTATTACCGTGAGAGTAAAAACAAAGAAGATGGATGACAAGGCTGGCTGGACGAGAAAGAGAAAGAAACAGGCGATAGGAACGGAAGTTTTACGGGAAACAATTCCTAGACAAGAAAAAAATAATGAAAATACGAATAAATAAAAGGCAAAGGAAATGTAACTTGACTGAAGCATGGGAATCGGAAACGAGATTATGAACTGAGGCTACAAGGAAACATGAGGAGTCGAGGAAAGAAATATGCAGGGAAAAGTGAAAGGAAAACTGAGGCTGACCAGACGAGGCCAATGTTATAGTAGCCGGTGCTAGTGAAATCCCTCCTAACAATATCTAATCTGTACAAATCTCACTAATCCTACCCATATCTGTCCTATTTCAACTTCACCTAACCCAAACCAACCTAATCACATCTAAACCGATTTAATTTAGCCCAGTCTCACCTAACCTATCAATATTTGCTCGAATTGAACTCCGCCTGTCCTCGAATGACCTAATCCAACTTAAATTAACCCAACCTAATCTAACTTAACCTCACCTAACCCAGTCTAATTGTATTTAACCTCACAATCTCCCCTAACCTCCTCATACCTAACCTAACGAATTCTGACGCAGCCTAACCGCATCTAACCCTACCTAATCCTACCCAGTCTCACTTAACCATACCATACCCGACCTAACCCAACTCAGTCAAGCCTAAAATGACCTAATCCAACCGAACCTAACCCAGCCTAACCCAACCAAACAAAAAACCTAACCCAAAACCTATCAAAACCGACGTATTCTAAAGCAATCTAACCTAATCCGTCTATATCTAGTCGAACTGAAGCCAACCCAACCAAAAATTACCTAATCAGACCAAACCCTGCCCAAAGTGACCTAACCTAACTTTCGATCGGCTATATATTCGCTAAGAAGAAATTTTGCTGCCTGAAAGTCTACGGATGTCAAATTCCAAGTTTCGCCTGTTCTGTGTACTCGTACAGTATAAGTATTGTGTGTGTGGGTTGGTGGTGGTGGGATGCTGGGGGTGGGTTGGTGGTGGTGGGATGCTGGTGGTGGGTTGGTGGTGGTGGGCTGCTGGGGGTGGGTTGGTGGTGGTGGGATGCTGGTGGTGGGTTGGTGGTGGTGGGATGCTGGGGGTGGGATACTGGTGGTGGGATGCTGGTGGTGGGTTGGTGGTGGTGGGATGCTGGTGGTGGGATGGTGGTGGTGGGATGCTGGTGATGGGATGCTGGTGGTGGGATGCTGGTGGTGGGATGCTGGTGGTGGGATGCTGGTGGTGGGATGATGGTGGTGGGATGCTGGTGGTGGGATGCTGGTGGTGGGATGCTGGAGGGTTTGTTAATGTTTGTGTGGTGACTGCTTTATGTGTCTAGTTACCTCAGCCAGTGAAGATGAAGGAAGTTATGTATTCACCCTAGTCTGTATCTGTCTATCTATCTATCTCTCAATCTGTCTGTCTTTCTATCCGTCTATCTATATGTCTGTCTGTCTGTCTGTCTTTCTATCTGTCTTTCTATCTGTCTGTCTGTCTTTCTATCTGTCTATCTGTCTGTCTAGGGCCAAGATATATAAAAAACTTGCTATCGGCTTTCAATGGAATCTTGTAGGTAGGTGGGCACTGGGTCAAGAGAGAGACTATTCGATTTTTCATGAGATTTTTTCACTATTACGCATTTGGCTCAATAAAAAGGAAAGTGGAAATCTAGGAATATACTGCACCTTAATGTGAAAATCTGGACAAATTTCTCCATAACAAAATATAAATAAAATTAATCTTTTTCTTGACTTGAAAACATGAGTTAACTTCGCTTCAGTTTTTTTTTCTGCATCCAGGATCGTACTGTAAGCTGCTTTGGAAATTCTTTACATCTCTTCCTTAGCGATTTAATCAGCACATTACACCACAACACCCTCTTTTATGAGAGAGATGTAAACTCTGCCGATATGAAGCCGATTTTAACAGCTTACAAGAAAGTGTTAAGACGTACTATGCAAAAATAAATAGCTAAGGAAGGGGCACTGAGAAGACTCCCGTGCTTCCTAAAATACTGCCCTGTTTCCAAAAGGCGTATGACACAGAAATTTGACTTAGCTTTTAACATCAGGGGGAGCTGGATGGATGGATGGATGGATGGATGGATGGAAGGATGGATGGATGGATGGATGGATGGGGAATCGTGGATCTTTGACTGCTGACCAAGTTCTTGCAGTTCCGTCCGTCCGTCCACCTACCGACAAAAATCATCATCAGTATCTTCATTATCATTATTATAATTTCATTATTTTTATTATTATTATTATTACCTTTATTATCATTATCATAACTATAATCATCATCATCATCATCGTTAAAATTGTTATCATGACTGTAATCATCATCATCATCATCATCATCACCGCCGTTATCCCAACTCTGTTACCTCGTACTGAAGTTAAATCATCATTATCATCAGCATCAACATCATTATCATCATCATCAATATCATCTTTATCATCATTAATATCATCATCATCATCATCATCAATATCATCATTAATATCATCATCATCATCATTATCATCATCATCAATATATCTTTATCATCATTAATATCATCATCATCATTATCATCATCATCAGGCCCTGACATTACCACTGGAGGATTAGGACCCCTCTCATCTTTCTCCACTCTGATACATTGGTTGTTAGCCTCTTCCCATATCGGTGGATCTGCGAGTTTCATCTATCTTGTTCCCTGTGTACCTCTTCCTCTCACTCCATCTCTGGCCTGCCATTCAGTTACGCTGCCTGTCCATCTGTTGCCTGCTCTGTGGAAGGTGTGACCAGAGGATTGTGTGTGAAGGTACCTGGAAACAAGCTCAGAATTACGAGATGCGGGAGCTTCAAACCCCTTTGTTTAATCCCCTTGGTTTGGTGTGGTGTGGTGTTGTATGGTGTGGTGAGAGGGTTTTGTGGTGTAGTGTGGTATAGGGGGAGGTTGTGTGATGTAGTGTGGTATGGAGGGGTTTGTGTGGTGTTGTGTGTGGAGGGTTGTGTGGTGTGGTGTGTGGAGGGTTGTGTGGTGTGGTGTGTGGAGGGTTCTGTGATGTGGGGAGGTTTGTGTGGTGAGGTGTAGTGTGGTGTGCTAGGGTGGTTTTATGTGGTGTGGTGTGGTGTGGGAGATGAATTTTTGTGGTGTGGTGTGATGTGGGAGAGTGGTTATGTGTGGTGTGGTATGGTGTGGGAGGATGATTTTTTGTGGTGTGGTGTGGTGTGGGAGGATGATTTTTTGTGGTGTGGTGTGGTGTGGGAGGGTGGTTCTGTGTTGTGTGGGAGTGTGATTTCGTGTCATGTAGTGTGAGAGACTGGTATGGTGTGGTGTGATATGGTGTGGGGGGTAGTATGGTGTGGTGTGGTGTGGGTGAGTGATTCAATGTGATTTAGTGTGTGGGACTGGTAGAACGTGACTTGGCTTCACTATAATCTCCAAAGCCTATATGAGTACAACACCTCTCATCCGAAAATTGTTAGTGAGAATCAGACGGGCAGGGCCGGTCCTAGAGCTACTGTGATAAAATGTAGAAAATCATGTGTTGTATCCTTAAAATTAAAAGTGCATAATTCTGTGACGTTAATTTTTCCATTTAAATAAAGGCCAAAATAATACGTATTATTTCAGACACTCATATTCATCCACTTCCTAACGATACATAAAGCGACGATGATCAGTGACTTATGAAACCCTGTTATGTGATCTATGAGATGTAATAAGCCTTCCAGAATATTGCGTAAGTGTCTCGTAACTCTATGGGTAAAAGGTCCTAAATTCTTACCCTAATATTTATCCTTGAAATAAAACTAAGAATGTGTGGAAATAATTCTGCCATTTGAATAACTATTGTATCATCAACAAAGATATACATACACGAACATAAGCAAACACACACACACACACACACACACACACACACACACACACACACAATGCCCAGTCACCAAAACACGTAGTTAAACAGAAAGGAACGCGAGAGGTGACTCAGCCAATGACTTGAAAATCGTCGTCGTTGTCATCATCGTCGTCGTCGAAATCATCGTCGTCGTCTTCGTTGTACTAATCATCATCATCATCTTCCTAGTCATCATCATCATCATCATCATCGTCATCATCATCAGCAGCAGCATGTCATCATCATCCCAGCACTGTTAAAAATGTGGTACAAAAGATATATCAGTATCATAACCTTTATCATCATATTCATCACCATCATCTAACCTTGTTTTAGAGTTTGCACGGAGTTACATCATCATTATCAGCATCAACATCATTATCATCATCAATCAGGATCATCATCATCATCATCATCATCAACTTGTAACACACCACTGCAGGATAAGGACCCCTCTCACCTTTCTCCACTCTGATCAATTGCCTGTTAGCTTGTTCGTTCCGATATCGGTGGATCTGCGCGTATCATCTCTAGTTCTCTGTGTACCTCTTCTTCTCACTCCATCTCTAGCCTGCCATTCAGTTACGCTGTCTGTCCCTCTGTTGTCTGTTCTATGGAAGACGTGACCTGAGGAGTGCGCGTGCAGTGATCTGGAAACCAAGAGACAAATATGTGTTACGTCATCATAGCTATACCCTGTTCACTCTAACTTGGCGTAAAATTGCAATCTCTTTCTTAAATAAAGTGCTGTGACAGGGGGTTAACACTAAAATATGGTGCTAGTCACGAAGCAGTGGTATGACAAATATGCTTGGCCATAGTACTGCCTTATTTTGTTACTGAGCTATGGAAAATGAGCTGCATTAAACGGACGACTATCTTCGTCTATAAAAAATGAATGAGTATCATATAGTATAATCGTGTGTGTGTGTGTGTGTGTGTGTGTGTGTGTGTGTGTGTGCGTGTATTAATGGATGCCTTCATAAATGCGTCCATGTGAGTATTCATAATTGTGTGTGCATCAGTGTGTGTACTCATCAATGTGTGCATCAGTGTGTGTATGCATCAGCGTCTGTGTGCATCAGTATGTGCATACATTATCGTGTGCGTGTATCAGTGTCTGAATGCATCAACGCGTGCGCGCATCCATGTGTGTGCATCGGTGTATTTGTGCCAGCGTGTGTGCGTGCATCACTGTGTACGTGCAACAATGCCTGCATGAATCAGTATGTGTGTATTGAACCAAATGGCTTGTCACTCAATGAAAAGCCACCTGTAAAGGAAAGAAAAGCAGTAAGTGACAAGAAAGATGGGAGAAATAGGGAGAGGACGACAGGCACAGACAAAGAATGATAAAGGCTAATACAAAGGTTAATACATGATACAGTTGTTCCTGTTACTTTTCAGCAATATAAAAACAATAAGTTCAAAGACGACGAGATTAATACAAAATAAATGAAGAATAAAGAACAATTATTAACACTACACCGACGCTTCCATCTCGTAAGCAGTGGTGCCCTCCCCCCCTCCCACTTCAATGCCCTCCCCTCTAGCTCACACCCCTCTCTCTCATACCTCCATCCCATCCATCCATCTCATCCTCTGCCTCCCCACCCTCTCCTCCACCTCACTCTCCTCGTTAGTCTCGCTCTCCATCCTCTCCACATGGCCAAACCAACTGTGTATTTCTCCTAACGCTTTCTGTCACATCCATATCCACACCACAACGCTCCTTCACGTCCTCATTTGTCAGTCTGTCTTTCCTTTTAACTCCACATGCTCCCCTCAGTAATCCTTCCTCCATCCCCCACATAATAATAATAATAATAATAATGACGTATAGAAAAGGGGGGGAAAGGAAGGTAAAGAATGATTGTGTATATGTGATGAGTGTTATGCAACCAGGGCGACGACACGACGGCAGGAACTAGGCCTTAGTTTTATCTCCCGGCCTTACTGAGAGCTCAGGTTTTTTAAGTAGGAGAGGAAGAATTTAGACTAAGAGAGTGTCGGGGCTTAACCCAACGTGCGTGTGTTTGGTGTTGGGAAGGGGGGGGGGTCTCGCACGTGCACTGTGTTGTTACTTAAGGACGGGAGGAGTGAATAGCTACGGCTTTCTCTGCCAAGCATTAGCTTATTGGCTGCCTCTCAGGTTCATCTGATTTTTTCCGGCTGCAGAAGCCTGGGTAGGATGATAGGATACGGGTGTTAGGGTAAGGTATTGTAGCCCTGGGGGGCTTGGGTAGGGGGATAAGGAACGGGGAGGGGTGGAGGAAGGGGAGTATGGGGGGGTTAGGGTCTGAGGCCGGGGTGCTCGATATGAGGATGGCGGGTTATTACGTGATCTTGATAATGGGTGTAGGGGTGGTTTAGAGTCTTAAGTGAATTGCAGGGTGTGAACTAAGTAGTTGATTAATAAAAGGGTCAGTAATAAATAAACTATTGGTGCTTAAGTGAACCCTCAGCGAAACACTTGCCATGACGCGAGACTGGTGTGCCGCGGAGCTGGGCGGCGCACGCCTGCACTCCCCGTTTAACATTTGGTAACTGAGGCGCTGATCGCTGGAGGTAGACGGCCTGGCGCCATGGCCTAACCGAAGCAGATATACACCACACCTCCCAAGAGCGACACTGAGCGTCGCTGACTGGGCATGGGGGGGGGGGGTTTAAATGGGTTGAGGCAGACAGGTAGACGCCGCATTGGGGGCGGGGCTTGCAATAAAGAAAATTCCCACATAATGTAGGGGACCCTTATGTAACTTCGACGAATCTTTATACCGTCAATTATCTTTTCGTTTTTTTTTCTCTCTCTCTTGTTCTTACGTTGCCTCCATGTTAAAAGGTCCTTTTATTTCTTAATGGCGGTGGTCTAATATAAATTTCCATGTGGCTCTATATGTGGACACTCAGTGGATTGTGTTTTCCATTCTTTCCAGCTAATCTACAGTTTATCACATCTTTCCTGGCTTATTTCCCAGCGATATCTATACTGCATTCGGATTCTACACTAAGTTATTTCCTGCTTAATCAGTTGCTTTGTACTGTGATCGTATCGTATCATTTATAAAAGCTCCAATAAGCTTGCATGCGTCGGCCTTAGTCACATGATGGCTCTCCACGCTGCTTGATCTCTGGCAGCCTCCCTATTCAGTCCCTTATCCCTGAGGTCAAACTCTATGACCTCGTCTCAGGTCTTTTTCGGTCTGCCTCTCGCAACCCTACCCCCGACGTTCACACTTCTTACTGTAGATCCATAATATCTGAATGTTTCTTGTCTGCTTCTTACCATTTGTAGAGGTTCCTGTACTGTGTGTGTGTGTGTGTGTGTGTGTGTGTTCTTACCTAATTGTATCTTTATAGGAATGAATAAAGCTCGTAGTCCCGTGTATTAAACCATTTTTATCATACATGTCCTTAAATTTATGAAACGTTTTGGTACACACTATTTCATTCGGTAGTGCATTCCACTGGTCAATTATTGCTCTATTTGGGAAACTAAATTTCCTTACGTCTTTATTGCCTCTCCTTTTATGCAGTTCTTTGCAGTGTCCTCTTACTGCTGCATCCCCATAGGTTATATACTCATTTAGGTCTATTTTCGCCTATTAGTGCCTGAGTGTATCATTGCCTGTGTGTATCAGTGCCTGTGTGTATCAGTGCCTGTGTGTATTTGTGCCTGTGTGTATCAGTGCCTGTGTGTATCAGTTCCTGTGTGTATCAGTGCCTGTGTGTATCAGTTCCTGTGTGTATCAGTGCCTGTGTGTATCAGTGCCTGTGTGTATCAGTTCCTGTGTGTATCAGTGCCTGTGTGTATCAGTGCCTGTGTGTATCAGTGCCTGTGTGTATCATTGCCTGTGTGTATCATTGCCTGCGTGTATCAGTGCCTGTGTGTATCAGTGCCTGTGTGTATCAGTGCCTGTGTGTATCAGTGCCTGTGTGTATCAGAGCCTGTGTGTATCAGTGCCTGCGTCTATCAGTGCCTGTGTGTATCAGTGCCTGTGTGTATCAGTGCCTGTGTGTATCAGTGCCTGTGTGTATCAGTGCCTGTGTGTATCAGTGCCTGCGTCTATCAGTGCCTGTGTGTATCAGTGCCTGTGTGTATCAGTGCCTGTGTGTATCAGTGCCTGTGTGTATCAGTGCCTGTGTGTATTTGTGCCTGTGTGTATCAGTGCCTGTGTGTATCAGTGCCTGTGTGTATCAGTGCCTGTGTGTATCAGTGCCTGTGTGTATCAGTGCCTGTGTGTATCAGTGCCTGTGTGTATCAGTGCCTGTGTGTATCAGTGCCTGTGTGTATCAGTGCCTGCGTCTATCAGTGCCTGTGTGTATCAGTGCCTGTGTGTATCAGTGCCTGTGTGTATCAGTGCCTGTGTGTATCAGTGCCTGTGTGTATCAGTGGCTTTGTGTATTTGTGCCTGCGTGTATCAGTGGCTGTGTGTATCAGTGGCTATGTGTATCAGTGCCTGTGTGTATTTGTGCCTGCGTGTATCAGTGGCTGTGTGTATCAGTGCCCCCTCTGTGGCGGGGGGGACACAATCTGGCCGCACTATGGGGTGGTACTACTACTCTGCGGCCAGGTTGTGTTAGGAAGAATATTGCCACCGTATTCCCTGCGTGTCGTAAAAGGCGACTAAAAGGGGCAGTGTGAGGGGACTAGGGACCCCCTCCTCTGTTTTTTAGTTCCTAAAAAGAGACAGGCCAGAGAAAGGGATGGGGGATGGAGTTATCCCCGTACCCTGAAGATTGGGTCTATGAATGTGCTTGGAGTAGTACGGTTGAGGCTAAAAGGGAGGAGATTGGGAGAATGTTTGTGAGAAGAAAGTTTAATGTGTTAGCTTTGAGTGAAACGAAGATGAAAGGGAAGTGTGAGTCTATGTTTGGAAGTGTGAATGGAAGATTGTCAGGTGTTGGTAGAGGAAGGGCAAGAGAAGGTGTGGCCTTGTTAGTGAGTCCGGAAGTACAGCAGTGTGTGACTGAATGGAAGGAGGTGTCATCGAGACTGATGTGGATGAAAGCGAAATTTGAACGTGAGTTGTGGGTGTTTGTGAGTGCATATGGGCCTGGTAGTGAAAGGGATGAAGAAGAGAGGGAGTCTTTCTGGAATGATGTTGATGAGTGTCTGCAGAGTTTTGGAGCGAATGTGAATGTGGTAATGAAGGGTGATCTGAATGCTAGAGTGGGAAATGTAGCAGTTGAAGGTGTAGTTGGTATGCATGGTGTGCCTGGAAGAAATGAAAATGGGGAGCGAATGACAGCGATGTGTGTTGAGTGAGAGATGGTGATTGGAAATACGCTGTTTGAGAAGAAAGATATTTATAAGTATACATGGGTGAGACAGGAGGGTGGAAGGGTTGTTGATAGAGCTTTGATGAACTGGTATGTATGTATATGCACTTGAATGTCCACACGTACTTGCTGCTTCTATCTGTCGGTCTATCTATCTGTCTATCTATCTGTCTATCTATCTATCCATCATGCTATCTATTATGATTTGTAATTATAATATGGAGTCCTGACATATACACGGTACGTCTCCAATCCTGGCTGAAAGAATTAGAGGGTGTCAGTGTGGGTAGCACACACGTCTACATGTGTATTCTATTCACACGTACACACACACATGCTACTCTGCATATTTATTCTGTTCACACACATGGTACTCTGTATGTGTATTCTGTTAACACATACAAACACATACGCACACACACACACACTACCCTATGTCTGTCCTGGCCTGAGTGTAAGTGTAGTCTATTCATAAACCCACACACACAAACAACTACTCTGTGTGTCCTGGCCTTTGTGTGTATGCATGTGGATATCAGCCAAGTACACACACACACACACACACACATGTATACATAAAATATTCACATTCACTCACACGTGCACCAGGCAAGCATATATAAAAAAAATGTTAGTGTACACCATGCATGAGATAACATGTACGTGCATTGATATTCGCAAAGTGGAATGACAATTTTTTATGCCTTATTCTGAGAGAAATCCACATTTATAATATTAGTTTTATGTAGCCATATAATGTGCAGTTATAGTAATCATTCCATTTTCCTTGCAGGGAAAGTGTGTACCGTCCTCCTCTGTTTTCACCCATCGCAGGATCTTTGGTGAGTACAATGAATATTGAGAAAACTACTTCATTATATAGCACAGTACCTAGTAAGTAAATAATTGATTTATAATAAGTTAATTCTGATAAATGAGTATGCCATTAGTTCGTACATACATACTTAGATATTGGGGTTTATATATCAACATAGGAACTAGATGAGAGTCGTGTTGTCCTGCTAAAGTACCGTATAAGATATCGTTACAGTACATCTTAATTCTGATCAGTGTGACAGATATGCCATTAATTCAGACATTATGTTAAGCATTTGGAAGCTTCCGGTGTTGCTGTTTGCTGATGATACAGTATTGTTGAGTGAAGATGAATGAGAGTTGCAAGGTTTGGTGAATGAATTTGGGACACTGTGTAGGAGGAGGAATCTGAAAGTTAATGTAAACAAACGAAAGTTATGGCATTCGAGAGGAATGAAGTCACAGAGTGTGCAGTGAGGTTAGTTGGTGAGGATATGGAGAATGTGAGTGCATTCAAGTACTTGGGTAGTGTGATGAGTAAGGATGGAACTTTGGGGGATGAAGTGGGTGAAAGGGTACAGCAGGGAAGGAAGGTTGTTTGTACACTGAAAGCAATGATGAGAAATAGGGAGGTGAGTATGGAAGTTAAGAAGTCACTGCATGATAGTATTGTGATCCCTACCTTGACGTATTGAAGCGAGGCGTGGACCTTGCAAGAGGGGAACAAGTCAAGAGTGAGAGCAGTGGAAATGAGTTACTTGAGAGGAGCATGTGGAGTGACGTGGAGGGACAGGTTGACGAATGAAGAAGTGAAGGAACGTTGTGAGGTGGATGTGAATGTGATTGAGAAGATTAGGAGAAATACACTGAGGTGGTTTGGACATGTGAAGAGAATGGAGAATGAAAGACTATAGTCTCACCAATCTAAAACCTAGGTTTGGGTGGAGTCTAGCCGGGGATTTCCCGGCGCACAGCGTTGCCTTGTTTCCTATAGTGGCTGACCTGACACCGTTAGAGTTCGTCCGCTCCCATCTCGCCACCTGGCCTGACATGACTTCACCCACTTCTGTGTGTGTGTGTGTGTGTGTGTGTGTGTGTGTTTGTGTTTGTGTGTGTGTGTAAAGACAAACTAGTTTAAGTTATAAATATAATCAAAATAATGAATTTAAAAGTCGCATTCTCTCTCTCTCATATAATTTATGATTTTTTACCTGGTTACAGCCTTTAAATTACACTCTACATATTAAAACTTAGACTTTCTTTCCACACCACCCAAGAGGTAAAAGTCACGGCGCTTTTTTTTTTTTTTTTTTTTTTTTTTTTTTTTAAGAGGTTTCCCCGATAGGCCTATTCCTCTTCTCTTACAGCATGTAAGAAATTATCATGAATCCTCCTCATCAGAAGAGGTGAGAGTGATTTTCATGGGATACGTAAACTCTGGAGAGTTGTTTTCTTCATTATCTCTTGCTTCTCTGCGTATTGCTTCAATCCTGCTCTTGCTAAGTCCTGTTGCTGCAGCTGTTCGATGAATTGCCCTTGACACATCATCGAAAATTCCTCCGTACTGCTTCTCCTGCAGAAAATACTGGCTTACGTTGAAGGCCATTTCTTTGGCTTGACTATGTAGATGCGAGCGAGTTGACGTAGCTGCCATTGTGTCTGCATCAACATAGAAAGTGAATAGTGGAAGCACCTGACAGAAGCTTAACTCTCCCTCCAATGGATTAACTCCCAGTATGGGCATGGTGTTGCCGCTCGTGAGTGTTTTAACTTATTTATTTCAATTAAGAAAATAGCGTATGTTCTACTGATTCCTTCAAATTATATTATAAACGTAAATGTTACATTACTTACCCAACTTAGAACTACCGTGAAAGTCGGTAAAAGTAACTACATTTTTTTCAGCACCACTGTAAATATGTATGCCACGTTTCTTTATTGATGTACAAGAGCCATATGCATTACACGTTTACCTTCCTTTTATATGCTAGAATACTTACGTTTATATTGTATTAGTATGTGTGTACCTATCTGTGATGCCTATTACATATATAACAGAATCTACTCATCGCTCGTTTAGGAAGTATGGCATGGCTGCACCCAGCGCCAGACTCCACCCAAACCTGGGTTTAAGATTGGTGAGACTATAGCATGTTATTCGTTCTACGTACAGATTATTATGCGAAAATCTGGCACGTCATTGGCCACGAGATTTTGGGTAAAGAGATTTTGAAGTGATGTAGGGGGTGGGAACTCTGTATCTTGACTGCTTTTGGGCTGGGAGTTTACTGTTAGTAATAGTAGTAGTAGTAGTAGTAGTAGTAGTTTGAGAGATCAGCATTCCAGCCTTCATTGACAAATAGTATGGAACCTTCAGGCTAGAAATGTCCGGTAGAGTTACGACATGTGAGCAGTGTCTGACTTGATCGGTTCCTTTTAATTCAATAAACGACATTTTGAGCATTATCTCAGCTCTTGGTATCTCTGCACTTCTAAGCTTTCAAAGTTTTCCAACCAGATTTTCATATAGTAACTTGTCTTAAGGGTACTACTGAGCCTCCATGACTAACACAGATAGTGGAGTACCAACATAACCAGTACTCCAATGCTAGGGAGGCCATGTGGGGTGCTTTTGGTCATGCCTGAGTTCGCTGACTTTTCTTTGGTTTGTTCTTAAATTCTGGCGTCCTTAATTAACCCATTATGTACTCAGAGCATTTTCACAGAGTTCTTACTTAATTATGCTTGTTATTTACGGCTAATATTTAAGCCTGTTAACATTTCAAAAGGGTAATTACACAAGATACCAGTTATTTATTTGATGACATGCTCAGGTTAGGAGAGAAACTAAGACATAATTGTATTTCACGTTTATTTGTATCAACATCTGAACTTCGTTGCTTTGGAAAGATAATGTTAGGTCGTTTCGAAGACGGGTGAGTAGAGAGGGACTGGCGGGGATGTGTGGTGGTGTGGGGAGAGGAGATAGAGGAGTAGGAGAAAGGGGAGAGGGTGATGGGAGGGGAGAATGAAGACTGTGAGAGAAGGAGAGGTGTAAGGGGAGGATGATGAGGAGGCGAAAGAGGAGGAGGAGCAGTAGTAGGAGGAGGAGGAGGAAGCATGAGAGAGAAGAAGAGGGGTGACGGGAAATGGAGGGGTGTGAGATGGGAAGGGAAGGGGTTTGAAGAGAGGTGGAAAGGAGTGGGAGGAAGGGGAGAGGTGAGGGGAAAGGAGAAGGAAAGATGTGTGAGAGAAGAAGAGGTGTGAGGGGAGGAGAAGGAGGAGGGGTGTGAGAGAAGGAGTGGGATGAGGGGAGGAGGAGGAGTGTGGGGAGAGGATATAATGGGATGAGGGAGTGCCTTTTCAACTTAGTGATTTTTTTTTATAAGGTTCCATTAATCTTCTGATAACACGACACACAACCATCAAAGTTACAGCCAAGTCTCCAGTCGTCAAGCCGAATGAAGTGGGACGCTAAGGGCAAAACAAACCTTGTCCACCAGTCTGACTAGCCCGAGGAAGCCGAAGGGAGATGAAGACAAGTGACATAGGGAGGGAAGAAGGGTAGAGAGAGAGAGAGAGAGAAATAGTTGCCTGTTTCTGGTGGAGATAGGAGGAACTTCCAAGGGAGAAAAGTTAGAAGAAAATTTCGTGAACAAATAATTGGATAGGGAAGAATATAGTCAAGGAAGAAAAAAGCCAAAGCCAGGAAAAAATAGAAAAAAAAACTGATTGGAATAATTAATCAGCACGGGTACTAAATGGATGAATTAATTTTTGTTCCCTTTTGTGTAGTGTTTTTGGAGAAGGGAGACTTTGGTGGCACTTACAGCCCTTTTTTTTCTTTTATAGTGGAAGTAAAATTAGGAGGGGAAAGTGAATGTGTGTGTGTGTGTGTGTGTGTGTGTGTGTGTGTGTGTGTGTGTGTGTGTGTGTGTGTGTGTGTGTGTGTGTGTGTGTGTGTGTGTGTGTGTGTGTGAAAGAGAGGGAGAGAAAGAGAGAGAGAGAGGGTGGGGGGAAGAGAAGGGAAAGGTATGGAAACAGAAGAAAGAAAATTGACACGTATGACTGGAAGGGAGTAAACAAGAGGAAAGGGAAGATAGAGAAGAAGAGAAGAGAGGAGATGAAGAGGAGGAGGTGATGAAAGGAGAGGAAAGGAGAGAACAAGAGAGGGGAGGAAAGAAGAGGACAGAATGGGAGAGCAGATGATGAGGACAGAGGAAAGAAAAGAAGGAGAGGTAAAAGGGAGAAAAGGAAGCTGAGACAAAAAAGAGGAGAAGAGAGGAGAGGAGAATAGGAGAGGAAAGCTGGATGTCAGTAGGGGGTGATGCAGAAGAGAAGAGAGGAAATGAGAAGGGAGGGGATAGGGAGGGCTATAAATGGAGTGTGATAAAAAGAACAGCAATAAAGGGGGAGAAAAATGGGGCGACGTAGAAAGAAGGGGAAGCGGAACATACCATAAAGTGATCGAATGAGAGGGGGATCGCGGTAGATTATTATGACAGGGCAGGAAGGGAGGCATAACCATATATTAAGGACGCGACGTAATGAAGAAATAGATGCAGAGAGTGAGGGAGGGGGCGGATGGGGGTAAGGGAGGGGGTATTATAGAGGGGAGGTCATGGGGGAAAGGGAGGGGGTAATATGAGGGGGGAGAGGGAGAGCGATAATGTGGAGGGGGAGAGGAAGGGATGGAGCACCCAGAGAGCAAGGGTAGAGGTTAGGTTTTGGGGGCTGGGTTAAAGTTTATGAGGTAGGAACACTGGTATTAGTGAGAGAGAGAGAGAGAGAGAGAGAGAGAGAGAGAGAGAGAGAGAGAGAGAGAGAGAGAGAATAGTTATGCTATGATCGCTTAGGTCTGTAGGTAAGGCTAGGTTAGGCAGATGCGGTGAATGACTAGAGTTTTTAAAATAGCAACATTGATATTAACCATGAAAGAGAGAGAGAGAGAGAGAGAGAGAGAGAGAGAGAGAGAGAGAGAGAGAATGGAAGGTCGAAGGTACAGTAGGTAAGTATTAGAAGAGTAACTTAGGTCGTGCTTAGTCAAGTCAGGTTATGCAAGGTAAATTAACGCAGCAGCAGTTGGTTGGCTGGAGTTCATGGAGTAGGAACACTGACATTACTGATAAATAACAGGAGGGCAAGGCTGAAAACTGTTATAAGACGAAATTAAGTCAAGAGTATGTTAGATTGAATTATATTAGGTACAGTTAAGATCGTCTAAGCCTCTACCTATGATCTTCGAGTAAGCCACCTATCAGTTTCCATGCCTGGTGACAGTGTGTGATAATGACTGTGGATCTCACACGTAAGCTACTTTATCTCGACGACCCTATCCTGTGAACGGGTGGCTACTGTTATGTGGGCTGGGAAATGGCTAATAAACACAGTCGCAGCCACAAAGCATCCCCATTATTTGTCCTGGCTTCCTCCTTTGTTACTGTAAGCAGGTAGTGTGGAGAACGCAGTGCAAGAAGAGAAAGGTTGTTTTACAGGGGAGAAGAATTGCATCCGCTTGTCTGTATGTGTATGTTCGTGGATGATAGATTAAGCTTGGTGGAGGAGAGGGACGCCTTCACTGTGGCATCGATATAAACAGGCGGGTCCTCTGCTTGGTTACAAACATCTCTTATTTTCCTTCTTATCCCCCGAAGGAAGGGAGGTGGACTGAAAAATGGGTGATTTAAGCCTGCAGTCCACCAGATTTACGTCAAGATGAACCTAAGGCCACAACGACAACAACAATAATAGCAACAATAGATCAAACATACTGGCGGGTCTGTGTAGCCCTAACAGGTAGCAGGTGAGAGAGAGAGAGAGAGAGAGAGAGAGAGAGAGAGAGAATTGTGTGTTGTATTTGAGGTTGTATGTGTGTCAGGGTGTGCGGGGTGTGGGTGTACGTATGTATGTAGGTACGGAGGCCTTGAAATGATGAGAAGAGAGAGGAGAACGGAACATGACTCAGAGAAGAGGCGGAGAAAGTAGATAAACGCTTTCCCAGGAATGAGGGATCAGTGAGCATTAAGGGAGTGGGTGGCAGGAGGAAGGAGGACAGGGCTAAAGGAAATGGATCGCCAAGAAAATAAAGACTAATGGGCGAAACAGAGTGGAAGGGAAGGATGAATACGCTTAGGGTGATGGAGGGGTTATGGTGGATGTGCGGCGGAACTGAGAGAGAGAATAAAGTTCTGAAATAAACCGTGGACGGAGGATATAGAAAGGGATATATTGCAAGAGATAAGAGCAATAGCAAAGAGACTACGAGGGGAAATGAAACCCGGAAAGTAGGTCTCGATATTATTGCAGAAAGATGCTGTGCCATGAAAGTATTTGCTGGAAAAAAGGGAAAAGAAAATGGAATTAAACAGTGAAAGTAGATTGCAGATTAGTGAAAGATGCGATGGCGTGAAAGAAATAATGCAAGAGATAAGAGGAGCGAAAGGAAAAGAACGGAACACTAAGCCCCCGAAAATAATCTTGAAGTATTTTGTAAAAGGATGATATATCACGAGTTCAAGTATTTACAGGAAGAAAAGGAAATGAAAAGTGAATGAAACACTGAACGTGTATCTACAAATCAATCAATAAAGGATGCCATAGATGGGAAATGTTGCATGAAATCGAAACGAGAAGAGAAAAAGAAAAATGAATCTTTTGTCAGATGCAAAATTGTGAGGATGTTCTACATAAAATGACCAGGTGTTTCTGTTTCCACTCCAGGAACTATGTATCTTCCTACAACACACCACCCTCCCTTGCATATTCACTCATCGTATCCTCCACCTACTTCTCCTTCTCGACCCAACTACTGCACATTTATATACACACCTACAATAATTATAATCATTCTCATTGATCTCTCACTCTCCATTAACTCATATGTCTTCATGATTACTTTCATTTCTCTTTTTATCCCTCAATGTTGCTACACAAGACACCTCTGAGGCAATTACTTCAATAACTCACTCTTTTGGTTTAGATCCTTCAAGCATGGTCCACGTTTCTCTCCTCCACGTAAGTGATGGAACTCATATATTATTATGCTTAACGGAAAACTCTAAGGGTGACTCTAAATAAAATGTAGCAACAAGTTAAGTGTGCATGATTTTTATCACACCATTCTTACAGATTTCTTCCCGCTCTCAGCTCTGACTCTCTCTCTCTCTCTCTCTCTCTCTCTCTCTCCTCCCCTTGCTCCATATTTCTCCACTCAAGTATCCTTTTTTTCCCCTCTCTCTGTCTCTCCCTCCCTTGTCCTAGTCTCGGTTTACACTAGATTAATTCCGCTTTATCGCCAGTTTTCGCATGATCACCTTTCTCTCTCTCTCTCTCTCTCTCTCTCTCTCTCTCTCTCTCTCTCCCGTTTTTTGGTTCTATAGGGATTTATCAAAGTAGATTTTAAGCCCAGATGGAAGAGAGCTATTCCCATGTTAAGCACAATGAAAAATAAAAAAAGATTATAATTTTTCTAACACAATAAAATCGTCTGACGTAAACATGGAATAAATTAAAAGAATACCAAGATATGTCCTTATTGTTAGAACGGTCCAGGGAAATTTCTCTTAGACCTACATTCACGTCTGTTAAGGAATTCCCCCAGCACTTTTTTCTAAGCGATTTATTTTCGTTGTTACAACTTACTGTCCAGTTTTGTGTAACAAGAATCCTTCCAGTGTCGCCATACTCTGCAGAAATAACGTACCGTACAAAAGGAAATTACCCAGCCATAACCAAAAATAAATCGCTTTGGAAGAGGTGCTAGGGAGCCTCCTAACCCTACCAGAATACAGTCCCTAATGAAAAAGGTGTGGAAAAAAATGCGGGGGTTCCTAGATCTTGAAAATGGCTCTCTGTTACCCTGTTCTCTTTTTTTTTTCCTTGGAGGGAACAATCTTGCGGGCTTCTGGCCTTTGGTTCCTTCTTCCTTGTATTAAAAAAAAAAAAAAATTCATTATATTCTTGCTAACCCCACACAGTTTAATTCAGCTGGTCAAGACATTTCCATAAAGCGTTAAATAAAATCGCCGTACGTTAACATGGAAGAACAGGTCTTAATTATGAGCCAATGGGTTGATCGTGGAACTTTTTCTTTATCTTTATTAGCCAAAATGTTTAGCCTATCGTGGAACTTTCATTTGGCCAACTTTTAAACGTGGAACTTTTTCATCTTAATTATTAGCCAAAATCTAACACGTGAAACTTTTTGAAAATCTTGATTAGCCAAATTTTAATCAGGGGACTTTCTTTTGTCTATGTTAGTCAAAATGTTAATCGTGAATCTTTTTTTTTTTATCTTCATTAGCCAAAGTGTAAATCGAAGAACTTTCTTTTTATTAACCAAAATGTTTATCTTGGAACTTTTTTTTTTTTATCTTTATTAGCCGAAATATAAAACTTGAAACTTTTTAACCAAA
This sequence comes from Coenobita brevimanus, assembly GCF_032717465.1. NCBI lineage: Eukaryota > Metazoa > Arthropoda > Malacostraca > Decapoda > Coenobitidae > Coenobita > Coenobita brevimanus. The sequence continues at coordinate 42,774 of NW_027642078.1, forward strand.
ATGTTTACCGACTGCATTATATGGGGTTGAAACATGGAATGTGGGTGTAGCAGAGAGGAAAAGTTTGAATGTAATGGAGATGAGATGTCTGAGGAGTATGTGTGGAGTGACGCGTATGGATCGAGTGCGAAATGATGAAGTGCGAAGGAGAACTGGAGTTGTTCGGGAGATGGCTGGTAGAGTTGAGCAGAGGGTGTTGCGATGGTTTGGGCATATGGAGAGAATGGATAATGAACGATTGGTGAAAAAGATAACTAGATCTGATGTGAGAGGTGTAAGGCTGAGAGGGAGACCACGAATAGGATGGATGGACAGTGTGAAGAGAGCGCTGGATGCGAGGGGGATGTCTGTTGAGCAAGGAAGGGTGGCTGTGCGTGACAGAAATAAATGGAGAGAAATTGTGAATGAATAAGTGATGACGCAGCCCTGAGGGATATTCTCCCGCATTTGGTCTGATCAGCTAGTCAGGTCAGGTGCGGGTAAGGGGATGGGTCTGTTATGATGTGGCAGGGGTAAACCAGTTCTGCTGTCGGGCCCTGCTGCGGATGTCACTGATTGCATTGCGCAGTTGACCCTTGTGCGGTGTGATGCGGTGAGGATCTGTCCGTTCTCCCCTTTGGGGCTAAGATGCGAATGAATGTGTTTGAATGGATGAGTAAATGGAGAGTGAGTCGTCCTGTCTCGGTTACCTCCCTTTCCTTGGGGGAAGCAGCCTAGGTATATAGATAGATAGATAGTTTATCGTGAAACTTTTTTTTTCTTAATTACTTGCCAAAATGATGATTATGGAACATTTTTTTTTCTTAATTATGCACTAGGTTTATCTTGAACTTGGTAAATTCCTCTGAGGTTGGCTGAAACTGTAAATTCTGTAAACCGTTGTCCAAATATTAAATTCTCTGTGACTGTAAATGGAACGCCAATGTAATTCCCTTTGCGAGTTTCAGGCAAGAATGGTTTTTATTGAATTCTGATGTAAATAAAGTTTCCATCCGACCTCATCCTTATTTGGCGTAGTTACAGGGAAAATGGAAGAGTTGTGAGAGAGATCAGTCAATCAATCAATCATTTCCTGTGGCACCCTCGGGGATGCATAGGGCCTCGATGAACTCACACCACCACATCCTATCTTGTGCTAACTCCTCAAGATCTCTCCAACACTCATCTCCAGCTTCCCGTCTCATTGTCCTCACCCACGTCTCTTTTGGCCTTCCTCTACCTCTCCTACCAAGTGCCACCCACCCTGGTGTACCTCGTACTATTTCCTGTCTCCTATACACATGTCCTAGCCACTTCCATCGTGAGAACCTAGCATATTCATCGACCGGCTGCACTCCCGTTATTTCTCTAATTCTACTATTTGGTATCCTTTCCCACCACTTAACTCCTAATATTCTTCTAAGTGCTTTTTTTTTTTCAAACACCAAGAATTTATTTTCCATAGTCACTGTGCTGTACCAAGACTCGTGTTCATAAATTAAGATACTCCTAACCATTACCTTATAAAGCTTTACTTTTGTATGCACAGAAAAATTGTTATTATTCCAAATATTTTTAAGCATTCCCATTGCCTGATTAGCCTTCTTTAACCTTTCCTCGAATTCAAAGTTCAAAGAACCATCCTTGGCTAAATAAGTACCTAAATATTTAAACCTATCAACTTGCTTTACAACCATACCTCCAATTACACATTCCTGCGCATTTTCCATATTCATATTGATTATTTCAGTTTTTCCACAATTAATAACCAAACCCACCTTGCGACCTTCACTCACCAAACAGTCCAACACTCTCTGCATCTCTTCTGGCCCATCACAAATCAAAACTATATCATCTGCATAATCTAAATCCAAAAGTTTCCTGTTCTCTCCCCAAAGTATACCTGCACCGGTTTCTGTTCCAACGCGTTTCATAATGTAATCAATGACCAATATAAATAGTAAAGGCGATAGAACACCACCTTGAATTACTCCGGACTTGACTTCAAACGAATCACTCAGACAACCATCAACCATCACTTTACAAAATGTGTCCTCATGCATGTTCATAATGACCCTCACAAACTCCTCTGGTATTCCATAATGTCTCATGATCTTCCCCATAGTCTCTCTCGAAACACTATCAAAAGCCTTTTCAAAATCAACAAAACAAAGACTTAACGGTACTCTCATTTCATTAACTTTCTGCATCAGATGCCTAACTATAAAGATCTGATCATTGCAACCACGTCCCTTTCTAAAACCAGCCTGTTCATCCCTCAGAATACCCTCAACCACCGGCTCCAACCTATTTAACAACACTCTACTGAAAACTTTCAAAGCTATCGGTGACAAAGAGATTCCCCTCCAATTACCACATTCACTCAGGTCTCCCTTCTTCGGAACTTTAACAATTACACCATTCTTCCAAACTGATGGTAGTAACCCCGTCACCCATATCTTATTGAATAGCTTGGTCAAGATCATTATTAATCTATCCCCCTCCACTTTAAACATTTCCGGAAATAAACCATCCTCCCCTGGTGCCTTATTATTCTTTAACTGTTTTACTGCTTTCTCCACTTCTGCAAGCCTCAACTCTCCTGTTTCTATATTTAAATCTTCCTGAGCAGACGGTATATCCTCTTCTGGTGGTATTGGTCTATTAAGAACTGTCTCAAAATGCTCTTTCCATCTATTTTTAATATCTCCATCTTTGGTCAATAAATTTCCTTCCCTGTCTCTAACTGGTATTTCCTTGCGTTTACCTGCATTACCACTCAGTTCTCTAATCGATTCATATGCTATTCTCTGACTCTGTCCATCATTTTTGTTTATTAAGATTTCAGTCTCTGCAACCTTTTCATCCACACATCTTCTTTTATCTCTCCTAGCTAACCTTCTTACTTCTGAATTCAAACTCCAGTACGCAGCTCTTGCTAATTCAATCTCTCGTTCATCAACGCATTGCATCTCACTCCTCAATTTAGCCTCACCTCTCTTTTTTATCATATCCCACGTTTCCTCTGATATCCATTTCTTTCTCCTGAATCTATGTCTCCTTCCAATCGTACATTCAGCAGTCTCATGCAAAACTTTGTTCACATCCTCCCACATCTCATCTACACTTCTCTCCCCCTCTTCCAACGTTTCCAACACCAAAAACCTATTTCTGCATTCTAATCTGAATTCCTCCTTTTCTTCTCCTTCCCTTCTAAGCTTAACAATATCGTATCTACCAACACCAGATTTTTCCTTCTTCTGATTTTTAAGTTTAAACCTTATTTTTGCAATGCTGAGTTGATGGTCACTACCAATATCCGCTCCCCGTTTAACATGAACATCTAGCAGAGAACTTCTATGCCTCCTACTGATAGCGATGTGATCAATCTGATTTTTATATTTTCCACACGGCGACACCCAAGTTGTCTTGTGTATATTGCAATGCTGAAAGAGTGTGCCCCCGATGACTAAGTCATTTGCTAGACAGAAGCTTCTAAACCTCACTCCGTTTTCACTCATCCTACTACCAACTCCCATCTTACCCATACATGCCTCAAATCCCTCATTTGAACAGCCCATTACTGCATCAAAGTCTCCAACGCAGATCAAAACATCATGTCTAGGTACCCTTCCTACTCCTTCTTGCAACTTTTCATAAAATGTGTCTTTCCTTTCATCTAGTGCATCATTAGTAGGTGCATAACACACAAACAGACTGATGTTGCCATGATTTGATTTAAACCGTGCGTATAACAATCGCTCATCTGTAGGATCCCACTCACATAAAGCCTTATTTGTCTTACAACCCAGCAACAATCCTACTCCCTGATAATGCATTCCATCCTGTCGGCCAGATATCAATAAACGTATACCATCCTCCAAATCCAACTTATCGACTCCAGTTAATCTAGTTTCTGTCAGAGCACAAATATCAAGTCCGTAATTTTGAAAAACCTTCACTAACTCATCGATTTTACCGTCATGATTTAGCGTTCTCACATTCCAGTTACCAATTTTAATTGTGTTTTTTGCATTAACAAAGGAATTAGATTGTAATTAAGGCAACCGTGAGATTCTTAGCACCCCCAGCCCATTTAAGGGCTGCACGGGACTGGGGGCCATTATTGTTCTTTCAGAGTCCATCAAGGTTTCTTTGGCTAACTTCCTGAACACCTCGCCATTGTGTTGCAGTCGCAGTAGGCAGCTAACTTGCCTGATTGCCCACACCCGAAAGACCCAGCTATGCTGTAGCCAGTCACGTGCCGGCATGCTTCCCAGCCATTTCACTCTCAAGGAGTTCCTCTGCCTGAGAAAGCAACCACCCCCCTGCTCCCGAGGGCTTTTGATCTGTGTAGGTAGAGGGCGATCACTCCCTCACTAGCCATATACAGTGTATATACAGTGTATAGGCTAGAAATTAGAAAAGGAAGTGGCGGAGGATGTGAAAGTATGTAGCGAGAACTAGACGATGAAGAAGGAGGAGAAGGAGGAGGAGGAGGAGGAGGAGGAGGAGGAGGAGGAGGAGGAGGAGAGAGAGAGAGAGAGAGAGAGAGAGAGAGAGAGAGAGAGAGAGAGAGAGAGAGAGAGAGATGCGAAAATGGAAGAGAAATGAGAGCGATAAAGTGAAGAAATCATGAAGAACCGAACGAATGAAGCGAGGAATTGGAAAAAGGAAACGACAACGGGAGTCGGAAGAGGGTGAACTATGATTGCCGATGCGTCAGAAGTCTCTGGCCCGGATCAGCTCAGTAAGTCTCAATATATCCTGCCTGGTTGGTTAGCTGGGGCGTGGGTGGCGGCGGTGTGGGGGTAGGGGAAGGGGGCAGGGAGAGGGAGAAATGGAAATAAAAATAAGAGAAAGGGTGGATACAAGGGTGGTGATGGAAGGGTGATGTATGAAGAAAGGAGAGAAGGAGAAGTGTATGTAGGGTGTGGTTGGAGAAATACGAGGAAGGGGAAGGGAGGAGGTGCTGTGGAGGGAAGGGAGGAGGTGCTGTAGAGGGAAGGGAGGAGGTGCTGTAGAGGGAAGGGAGGAGGTGCTGTGGAGGGAAGGGAGGAGGTGCTGTGGAGGGAAGGGAGGTGTGGGAAAATTGAGGGAGGGGTTATAGAAGTGAGGGCACAAGAAATAGGGGTGGCCGAAAAGAAGGAAGGGATGGTGGTACAGGGACTGGCTGAGTTAAGAGGAGTGTGGTAGGAAAGATAAGGGGTCTGGGGTTAACGGAGAAGTGAGAGAGGAGGAATAGAGAAGGCGGTGGAGATGCAGGAGAGAAGTAATGGATGAGGAAAGGAGGAAAGGGAATGGCTGGAGAAGAGGCTGGGAGGGGGACAAGGATGACTGGGTTAGTAGGGATGATGGGAAGTGAAGGGAAGGGGATGCACAGAGAAGAAGTAGAGAAGGTGGACTGAGGGGTGAGACAAGGAATTCTGTGGAAAGCTGAAAGGGGAGAGCAAGGCATAGAAGGGAAATAGGATGGAGAGGATAGGGGGAGGTGGGGAAAGTGAGATAAGAGGAAGAGAGGAAGAGAAAGGAAAGATGGGAGAAATGTGAGTAGGGAGCACAGTCAGTGAGTGGAGAAAAGATAAAGAATAGGAAAGTGGGAGGGTGGATGAGGTGAAGGAAGAAGTAAGGAAAGGGAAGGAAAAGAGGCTGATTAGGGTAGTGGGGGTTGGGGAGGGGGGAGGGAGGGGACAGTAGGTGGTTGTGAAAGGAGGACTGGGGGTGGATGAGGCAGTGACGGAGGGGAAAGGGGGAAAGAGGGAGAGGGAGGGAAAGGAGGACTGGGAGTGATGGGGCAGTGGGGAGTGTAAGTGAAGAGAGGAAGGATGGAGTAGGGGTGAAAAAGGAGGGGAGGGGGTATAGAATGGGGGTATTAGAGAAGGAAGGGGGGGGCGGGCACTGGGGTTAGACTCTTACGTGATCAGGTTCAATTGGTCCTATTACGGTGAAGCGTTGAGTCAGCTTCCCCAGAGTCGTGTCAAGGTGGGCCCGCACCACGATCATAGCACACACACACACACACACATACTCTCTCTCTCTCTCTCTCTCTCCACTGAAGATCCTTTCAGAAATTACCTACTTTTTTCTCTTACCTAAAAAATCCCTACCACTTTTCTAATCTCCCTTGAAATCAGAAAAAATTAGTACCATCTGCGTAAGGAAACTTTTAAATGACTAATTAATTTTCCTTTGTACTAAGCCTAATTTCACCTTAAAATGACGCCAGCAAACTCGTAATGTTCAATATATTTTGTTTGTTCACGTCCTTTCATCACCCTTGCTTATCATTTCCTTCCTCTTTGGTCAGTGCTGTCCCCTCCCTCCCATTCATTTCCATTTTCCATCCCATCATCACGGATCCCAATTCCATCACCTCTATTTGTATCATCTGAGGCTAGTGCCATGTCTTTTCATATCATTCCTTCTCTTCTTTTCACCCCTTCCCTTCTCATTCTATCTTCCCATCGTGGTATCCCTTCACTTAATTCCAACCCTTTCTCTCACCCATCCCCTTTTTCCCATCCCTGCCCCTTACCGCGCATCCCCTCTCCTAATCCCTTCCCGTTTCATCAACTCGCCCTCTCTCCTCATCTTATCCTTTTTCCTCTCATCCCATACTTTCTCCCCGAACATTCCCTCCTCCTTATCCCATCCTCCCTCATCCTCTTGTGCTCCCATTCCTCTCCCGTCATCCTCCATCCTTCCATCATCCCATCCCCACTCCTCACCATTTCCCTTCTCCTCTTTTTATCCTTTCCCCTTGTCCCATCACATCCCCTTGCCTTTTTCCCTTTTCATTACCACTTCCCCTCACGTCTCATCCACTCCCCAAACCGCTTCCCTTCTCGTCATTCTATTCTTCTCTCCCAATCCATTCTCCATCCATCCATTCTCCTACTCTTCTCATCCCTTTCACCCCTTCCCCTCTCGTCCACCCATTCCCCCACACCCAGTCCCTACTCCTCATCTCATCCATTTCCATCGCCCCATCCCTTCCACGTCATCATCCATCCTTCCACCATCCTTCACTCTCTCTAGTTTTTTTCCCCTCACACATTTTTACCTCCTACTGTGCTTCTATTTTTCCCCCTCACCCTGCCAGCATCCCGCTAGAGTTGTATTGAAGATAAATGTATAACTCACATTTTTTCCCTTTTTTCTCGCCTCCTCTATTAATCCTGGTTCTTTTCACCCCCCTTCCTCGCCGATCCTCGCTGGTCAAGGACTCTGGCTAATATTGATTCCTCTCGTATCTGTGGGTTTTTCTTGTGTTGTGCGTTTTTCTCCAGGGGCGTCGATGATTAATGAATGTTGCGGCGTGTGTGTGTGTGTGTGTGTGTGTGTGTGTGAGAGAGAGAGAGAGAGAGAGAGAGAGGGGGGGGAGTGGAATCGTTGTCACGGTGGATTTTTTGTTTTGGTAGGTTCGATGTGTGTGTGTGTGTGTGTGTGTGAGAGAGAGAGAGAGAGAGAGAGAGAGAGAGAGAGAGAGAGAGAGAGAGGAGGGGGTCCATTTTCACAGTGGAATTTTGATGCCATGATTGTGGTGATTGGGCGGATATGTGTGTGTGTGTGTGTGTGTGTGTGTGTGTGTGTGTGTGTGTGTGTGTGTGTGTGAGAGAGAGAGAGAGAGAGAGGGAGAGAGAGAGAGATCATATTTGCAGCATGAGCCATGCTGTAAAGTGATGCATGTTGTCTGTAGTGTAAGTGAGAGTTATGGTGAAATCATAAGCGAGAGAATGGTGGTGTGGCCTGAAGTGAGCGTTGTGTAGTGTTCTCTGGCAATGCAGTCAATGTCGAAACTAGATTATTTCATGTTAGAAAGTTCAGAAACAGGAATATATTGTTTTACCAGGAGACACAGAAAAACGAATAATAGTGACGCTGCCGAATGAGATCATTATATTATTTAACACTGTGACTTCACCGACGCACTATAACACAACCACAATCGTCGTATGTATATTACCAGTAAAGTGAGCTTTGTGAGAGCGTGACAAGCAAGCGAGCTTTTGTACGTACGCCTATCATCACAATTTCATCTTGATGAATCACACGTGCAGTGTTCAGTTCTCTGCTCCCGACTTGCCGTGTCAACCAACTATGTCCTGTTGAAATATTGTCCTTTTCACTTATGGAATCAGTACCTGCATCACGACTCAGTCTTTGTCGGCCAGTCAGTCATGCACCCAAGCACTCGGTATCTGGGAGAAGGATCAGGGACATAATCCTTGTCAGAACCTCTTGCAGCGCTCCGGAAATGGGCCAAGCGTCCTGAAGGGCACCATTACGGGCGGCGAGTCGTGGCTTTACGGGGCCGAGATGGAAACACAGAGCCAAGGAAAGACCCGGGCACGAATCTAGAAAGTATCCATTGTCTTGAATTGTGATTAAGACTTTTTGTGCATATCTTTGCCTACACTTGTACAGGTACTAAGACCTTTATTGTCGACGGTTAAGGATCCTCCCTAGCACCTCTTCCTTAGCGATTTAATTTTGGATACGGCTGGTTAATGTCTTTTTATACGTTATCAGTGCAGAGTAAGGCGATATTACAATGATTTATGCATCGTGAAGTGAGAGAGAGTAAGGTGTAATAAGCAAGTAAATCGCTTAGGAAAAGGTGTCCACCTCCCCTCCCCACACCACAGCACACTTCACCCCACACCACAAAACATCACACCTCACCCCACACCACACCACACCACACCCCTCCTAATACCGCACTACACTACACTACACCAAACCTCACCCCACACCACAGCTCACCACATTCTTCCACACACCACACCACACCACACCTCACTCCATGCCATAAAGGACACCACGCAGCACACCGCATCACACTACACCTCATCTCACCACACCTCACCCCACACCATAGCTCACCACACCACATCACGCCTCACACCACACCACACCACACCACATCAAAGGCATTAACTGACGGACCCTGTTCTTTCTCGTCATAGCCCAGTTTGTTTCCTCTTATCTGTATTTTTCATGTACTTTCTGATCTCGTTTTCTTTCATGAACTATTTATCATCATCATCTCTCCTCCTCCTCCTCCTCCTCCTCCTCCTCCTCCTCCTCCTCCTCCTCCTCCTCCTCCTCCTCCTCCTCATGGTCGTTTTCCTCGTAATAGGTCAGCATCCCGTGGTTCCCCATTTCCTCCCGTCTCGTATAAAAGGTACTGATTACCTCTTTCCCCCATCTCTCTCTCTCTCTCTCTCTCTCTCTCTCTCTCTCTCAAACTGGGGGAGGAGGGGAGCAAGATACATTTAGTTCTCTCTCTCTCTCTCTCTCTCTCTCTCTCTCTCAAACTGGGGGAGGAGGGGAGCAAGATACATTTAGTTCTCATTGACCCTTTCTTTTGAGATGGCTTTCCCAAAACTGAGTTTGTCTGTTAGCAGCAAGAATGAAATAAAAAGCAAATAGGGAAAAAAAGCTAGGGGTCTATATTCTCCCCGGATAAGGAAGCTCCCTAACACCTCTTCGTAAACGATTTATTTAGCTTATTACACCTTGCTGCCCTATGTGTTACATAAACTCTTCTGATATCACCACGCTCTTCATAAATAACGTAGAAAATTATATGAACTCGCCGTATCCAAAAATTAAATAGCTAAGGAGGAGGTGTTAGGGAGCTTCCATAACTGAGGAGAATGCCAACCCAAGTGTCGTTCAGTGTAGCATCAGGTGTAATACTCATGAATCCCAGTTATACATTTTACCTTGTCCTGATACGCGTCTGGATAGTGGATTACACTCTCGGGGGATTACAGGATTAATGAAAGGCTGAAAGACCTGGAGTGCTTCTCTTACACCTTGTCAGATCTATATTGCAGGAGAAATACTGAAATCTTACGAACTATCTTCACACCTCTGAGCCATTTTACATTTAGAATTTCTGGTCATCTACGTAAATAATGTGTCTGTAAAAATATATGTTTCTTAAAGATGGTAAGGAGTGCCACTAAGGATAATTATTCATATGGTTTAAAGAAGAATGATTACTGAAAGAATGGCAAACAGTACTTCTGGGAAAACTATGCTTGTGAAACTCAGGAATGCATACGTATTCCAACAAGATTGCTTTCTGACCACTTGCTACTCTGGGTTTGCAAATGACGATAATTATACTTGCCACTTTAAATAAGCGCTCATACAGTATAGATAGATCGATGAAAAGATAGACAGATATATAGACTGATAGACAGATAGACAGCACAGGCAGATATTCGTTTCATATATATGCAGATATTAATAACTTCTTCAACATATATTTATTTTCGGATCGGCACAGATGCGAAAAAAGTGATCGCGGAATTTCATAACCGTACATTTTGAAAGAATATTTGTCTGTGATGTGGTGTGGTGTGGTGTGGTGTGTGGTTTAGTATGGTGTGGTTTAATGTGCGTTGTAGAGTCCCTGTGGTGTGATGTGGTGTGGTGTGAAGTAAGGTTTGTGTAGTGGTTCCCTTGGTATTGTTGTGTTGTGTGTGTGTGTGTGTGTGTGTGTGTGTGTGTGTGTGTGTGTGTGTGTGTGTGTGTGTGTGTGTGTACTTTTACCGTCCTGCTTTTGTGTGCAGTTGGCGCTTTATGGTGCTGTTTTGAACAGAGAGAGAGAGAGAGAGAGAGAGAGAGAGAGAGAGAGAGAGAGAGAGAGAGAGAATGATTCTTGTGTTCATGGATTATTTTCGCACTTCCGTTATTTGATGTTTTAATGTGTGTGTGTGTGTGTGTGTGTGTGTGTGTGTGTGTGTGTATTGTGATGCTAAGTGTTTTCTAGTGCACACCTTTGCCTTATGACTGTTTTGTATGGCTGTGCTGAGGGTTAAGGAGAGGTAGTTAAGAGAGAGGCTGAGTGGGGGTTTGAGTTAATGGGGCTGTTAGGGGTATGTGTGACTGTAATGAGAGAGAGAGAGAGAGAGAGAGAGAGAGAGAGAGAGAGAGAGAGAGAGAGAGAGAGAGAGCATGTGTAGCATGTCTGAGCTTGCTTTGTGTATGGGTTTGGCTGAGAGTGAAGTGTGTGTGTGTGTGTGTGTGTGTGTGTGTGTGTGTGTGTGTGTGTGTGTGTGTGTGTTTTGAGTTGTCTAGGGGATGACAACCAAGCGTTTATGAGAAAATCACACATTTTATTTCACCGATAAATCACATACTCTGAACACAAGAATATATGCATGGCTGCCGTAAATAATCCCTTTACATATAATGGGAAATATTCGTAGACTCTCTCAACCAATGTTTACTTATGTATCTCTATAAATGTCAAATATAAATGGGAAATATATTGCCTGGGTGTGCGTTTCCATTTTTAGTATTTATTCTGATTTAATTTTTAAGTATTCCCAAGTTGTGTGAGAGCAGATAAAGGCCCGTATCTTCGTGGGTTAAGGAGGCTCCCTTAAACCTTTGGGTATGGCAATAATGGCAGAATTTATGTGACACAGGAGAGGACAGTAAGGTGTATTAAACAAACCCCTTGGATGGACTGATAGATGAACAGCTAAGGAAATGAATATGGAACACACAATATAATACCAGCATAACCATCAGAAGGACACGAAAGAAAAAAAAAATTGATAGGTAAAAAGAAATGTAAAAATAACATGAATTAGAAATGAAAATCGAGGAAAAAAATGAACAAAGAAGATAACGGTGGGAGGGTGTGTGGGAGAGGGGAAACGTCAGGCAGCTCAAACTCACCGTTCCATTCAATTCAACTGAGTGAGTCATAGGGGCCAGATAATGACAATACCGGTACCATTAACCCTCTCACGATCGGGGTAACTCTAGTTTTTAATCCTAGCTGACCCTAGGCGAAATTTAGAGAGCTGAGAGGTAATATCGGAGCCTGAAGTAAGCACATCTCCACTGCCAGATTAATAGTCTTAAATAATCTTGCTGTCATAGCCTTCCAATTCTGTTCTTCACTCTGGTTGTTCTTTGGAGGCTGTGTGAATAAAAATGAAAGCATGCATGGGCGAAAAGCAGCATTAATATTGGTGGTGGTGGAGCGGGAAAGGGGAGGGGGAGTTGGGAAGGTGGGAAGGGGGAAGTTGGAGGCGGGAGGGGGGAGTGAATCGTGCCGGCCACACAATGCAAGCCAACTCAGTGTGATTTTTTCTCTCTCTCGCCAATTCAATCATGGGAACTGGACCAATCAGCAATTTTTCCCAGGCAAGAGCGATGTGACACCACGGAAGGCTAAATTGCTTTCAAAGAGGGTGGTGGTGTTTTAAAGTCGCTCCTGCTCTCCTCTAACTCTCATATACGGTAGATTCAGTCTGTCCCGAACTGCAGAGGGTTAATATTGGATTTGGCGTCATTCCCACTACAGAAACCCATCACCATTTGTGCTTCACCAGTATGTTGCGTGCGGAGGCTTGTATGACTAGAGGCTTTACTATGTGTGAGGCATTTAGCCGGCCCATAAAACCCAGCAAAAACAATATTCGATTACCTTCCTTCAAAGGACTCGTAACACTGAGGCGGGAATCGGTCATATACTGATGCAAATCGTCCCGAGATAAAAATTGGATGGGGAAATACTCGTTTCATTTAGCTGGATTCTGGGTAAGCTTTCATAAGGAAGATAAACAGTAAAATTATGGTGTATTCGCTGCTGTATATAGAGAAAGACCAAAAGCAGAGTACAGAATCCCACTAGCAACATTCTGCCCCAAGACTTCTTCAGGAACAACACCAGTAAACAGTGTTTCACTGTTTAAATTGACCTAAGCCTGAATGGTGACCAGAACACAAGTACACAATCCTGCACTACCAGTCAGGCTTGGGTCTGTTTAAGGAGTGGAGTGTTGTCCAGTAATGATGTTCCTGAAGAAGCTTTGTGGGCGAAACGTTGACATAAACTGGTTCCTGTACTCTGCTTTTGGCCTTCCTTCGAGTATTAATATTGTTGCTGTCTTTGCTGCTTCCTGGACTTTGATGAATAGTCGTGGAGAAGGAAGACGTGTTTCTGAGCTCTCCTCTAGCTGCAGGGTTGCCTCACCGGCGTTAGCTTTTTCTTTTTTTTCGCCACTAGGGCGTTTTACAATAAAGTTAGGTTAGCTAGACCTCATTTTCCTGGCCTTAGTAGATATAGCAGGTGTCTATATCTAATTACTAAGATTGCCTTTGCTTACTCATCTCTGGAGTGTACCCCCCACTGATCGCTCTGGGGTGTGTCACACACAGGCGCGTCCTCCCGAGAGTGGTTTGAGAGGGTAATCTCAGCCTAGGTGGGTCTTCCCCAGGTACTTTGCTCCTTGGTCGTTTTTCTCTCTCTTCCCACTTCCCCTTCAAGGGGGGAAGTGGTAGCTATGACGGACGCCCCTACTGCCTTCCCCCCCTTCAAGGGGGGAGGTAGTCCTAACGACATCCCTACCGTGACTGACCGGCCCCAGACTGACGGACGCCAGACTCGTTCCCCGCTTGACATCCCTGTAAATAACGCGACCTTCGTAACGCTTCACGCACTAGGTTCCACTCCCCTGTCCAGACTCAATCCCTTCATTGTCAAGAAGGTGATTGACCACTGTGCGGGAGAGATGGAACAAGTAAAAAAACTTGGAAATGGGGACCTCCTAGTAAAGACATTCAACTCAGCTCAGGTTAAAGACTTGCTAAAGCTGCGCAAGTTTCACTGTCATGATATCGAAGCCAAGATCCCAACATCCATGAATTCCTGCAAGGGTGTTATCACTTGCAGGGATCTCATGGTGATGAGTGAGGAAGAGATCATACAGGAACTTGCTCAGCAGGATGTAATTGATGCCAGATTCATCACTCGTTATCAGGAAGGCGTAAGGATGAAGACAGCCACTGTTGTCCTCACTTTTGGCAAAGTTTTTCGACCTACAAATGTCAAAGTAGGATATGAAATTGTAAATGTAAGACCGTACATCCCGAATCCCCTTCGTTGTTCAAAATGTCAGCTCTATGGACATCATGAAAAGGCTTGTCGGGCTTAAAACATCGTGTGTGGCAAGTGTGCGGCTGTAAGTCACTCTGCTGACAACTGTACATCCGAGACTGAGTGCTACTTTCACTGCCAGGATGCTCACTCCACTTCCTCGAGGGTTTGTCCCAAGTGGAAGGAGGAGAAAGAGGTCTGCACTGAGAAAGCGACTGAGGGTATTTCCTTTTACGATGCAAGGAAGAAGGTGAAGGAGTTGCATGCAACTCCCAAGCCTAATATCTCCTATGCATCGGCGAAACACGAAGCGAGCACACACACAAACACACACACACACACACACACACACACACACACACACACACACACACACACACACACACACACACACACACACAAACATACACACACACACAAACATACACACACACACAAAACCACGCCCACCTCCAGTGATGTTTGACTTTGAAAGGACCGACCAACAAAAGACCGCAATGCATAAACCAATTTATATAGGCCTAGTCTCAACTAACCTATCCATATTTGCTCGAACTGAATCCTGCCTAACCTCGAATGACCTAATCCAACCCAAATTAACCCAACTTAATCTAACAACCTCACCTAACCCAGTCTAATTGTATTTAACCTCACGATCTCACGTAACCTCCCCATACCTAATCTAACCAATTTTGACGCAGCCTAACCGCATCTAACCCTACGTAATCCTATCCAGTCTCACTTAACCATACCATACCCGACCTAACCCAACCCATTCAAGCCTAAAATGACCTAATCCAACCGAACCTAACCCAGCCTAACCCAACCAAATAAAACCCAACTCAAAACCTATCAAAACCGACGTATTCTAAAGCAATCTAACCTAATCCGTCTATATCTAGTCGAAGTGAAGCCAACCCAACCAAAAATTACCTAATCAGACCAAACCCTGCCCAAAGTGACCTAACCTAACTTTCGATCGGCTATTAATTCGCTAAGAATAATTTTGCTGCCTCCTGAAAGTCTACGGATGTCAAATTCCAAGTTTCGCCTGTTCTTTGTACGAGTATACGTTTGTGTGTGTGTTTATTTTGGAATGTCTGAGATGCGTACTACAGGGAAAAATTTACACTTTCTCTCTCTCTCTCTCTCTCTCTCTCTCTCTCTCTCTCTCTCTCGTGTTAAAAAATTGGGTACACAATCGGCACGATGCGTCTTTCTAATGTAGTTCAGACAAAAAACGAGAGAGAGAGAGAGAGAGAGAGAGAGAGAGAGAGAGAGAGAATCCTCCCGTAGATAATTAGGTCCAACTGCTAGTGTTGTGTTGAATGGAAGAGGCAGTACATAACAGCCCACCCTCCCGCCCTCCTTCCTGCCTCCTGTCCAGAAATGACTCCCGTAGTGTCCAACGCTCTGTCAGATAGAGGAGACAATCAAGACAATCAACACAACCTGATCTCCTGCCCTCCTTGTTGTCTTTTGTTTTTAAGGCCCTACTGTTTTTCGTATATTGTTTTTCTGGCCCAGTGGTGCTTTTTCCTGTACATTGCTTTGGTGTGTGTTTTGTAATGTGGCCTAAAACTTGAGTCCCTTCCACTTGGTACTCTGTCTGAGGTTTAAGTGACTGGATGTGTTTTGTTCCTGTTTCTGTCTGCATCCTCGTACTCTCTCTCTCTCTCTCTCTCTCTCTCTCTCTCTCTCTCTCTCTCACACACACACACACACACACACATACACAAGGATAGGATACTTTTCTTAAGTGGGCGAATCGAGTGAGAACACAATAAATCAGCTAAAATTTGGTATCACTAAGTAAAACTCTTGTCCAGTATGGCTTGTAAAATTGCCCTGCTTTGAGGAACACCAAAGCATTGTCTCCTTTCCAGCTATTGAACTCTCTCTCTCTCTCTCTCTCTCTCTCTCTCTCTCTCTTTTCCCATAGAGCCAAGTATAGCCGAGAAACACCCAAAGCTTTTCCGTTAGACAAGAACAGAGCATCATTATTTTTTCTCTGCTCAGCTGTTGTGCCGGTCATGGCATGTCGTGGCTTTCTTAAGGGTTATATCAAGACCTGCCACTTCAAGCAGACCCTCTTAACTAAATAAAATCGTCTGGAAATAGCTAGAATAATAAAATGTCAGGGAATAAGAGGGTTAATACTCAGACAATATTTTCAGCTCTGGAAAGAAGTAAACACATGACACCATAGCCTAAGTACAGGTCACTGAGCATAAAAGGGCACTGGGGTTAAGGTGTGTGTGTGTGTGTGTGTGTGTGTGTGTGTGTGTGTGTGTGTGTGTGAAAGTGTAGTTGTGTAACAGTACTATACAGCCAGACACAAAAACTTCACCCAATATTTCACCTCATCTCTTCTAATTTTTTACTTTCCTCTGTTGCCTAATATTCCTAAGCTGGGAGAGGCTTCGTATGCTTCTCCCCCTAATCATTCCCTCTGATACAATACAGGAAAGTGACGGATTTCCCCCCCCCCTCTCTCTCTCTCTCTCTCTAAGTGTTAAGTGGGAGCAGCAGAATACCAGGCAGAACTCTTATGTCTCTTAAGTGTACCTCGTTTCATTCACTGTCCTAGAATTCGAGGAGTGAGGGTGTGCGGTGTGGCTAACGTGGTACACAACCCTTTCACTACGAGTACTGTAATCTTATTCGTGCAATCTCCAGACGATTTTATCCAGCTTAAAGGGGATTTGTCGAACTGGAGGGGTTATATCTATCCTTCATTAACCCCTTCGCCACTAAGGGTCTTTTCCAAGTTTAAAATCATCTTGAGAGAGAGAGAGACAGACAGACAGACAGAGACGGACAGACAGAGAGACAGAAATAGACAGACAGAATTAATATAATACTGTGTCATCGGACTGAAGGAGTTAACCAGTTTCTATGACCAACGCCAGACGATCTTATTCAGCCGAGGGACAATTTTTTTTTTTATTTTTAAGCATAGAAGAAGGAACTGCGGCTAAACGGTGGAAAAGTATCTCTTATAAACTTTTTTTTTCCTTTTCCGTGATAACAAATTTAACCCTTTCAATTCGGCGGGGTATTTTTTTATGCATTCGTGCTGGAGAGCAGATTTGACTAGTAACCAAGGAGACTCATTTCTATTTCTTAACTGAGGCCCACTGAATTTCACGCAACCACGACTTAGCATTCTCTTTGTGGGAGTGGTCTGGTTCCGTCAGATGAAAACAAACAGACTATAATAACAAGAATAAACTTAAAAAAAAGAATGGACATCACCGGGATGCAAGGCATTAACCCGGGAAGATTTGATTCAGTAGCGGGAAATTCGCACGTGTAGTAACAACGTGACTGAATCTGGCACCTCCCCGGACTCCCAGATACGATAGGATCACGTCTTTTCCGTTTTATTCTCGCTGGGCAGAAGAGAGCGAGGTGGAGGGATGCTGTCAGGTGAACCCGTCTGACCTACGCTGAATACGTGGTTAGAAAGTCTCCATTAACCCCTTCTATATGTAAGCGTTTTTCAGTGTCGGTATATCGACCAGAAAGTCTTTATTAATCCCATCTATATGCAAACGTTATTCGGTATCTGTAAATTTGTTAGAAGGCCCCCATTAATTCATTCTATATACAAACGTTTCTCGGCATCGGTATCTTATCACCCACACGTTTTCATTCAGCTTAGACCAGGCCTCTTCTAATTTGTCTTCGACTATTATAGTAAGATACCTGAATCTAGGAAAGGGTGGCTACAAATCTATCGTCTCCAGGTCATTCTATCCTTTGCCATCCCGCTTCCTTCTCTCCAGTTTACACCCTCCTCACTCATCTACCTCTCCACCCAACCCCTCCATCTCATCCTCGGTTTCTCCCACACCCCCTCCACCTTCACCTCACTCACATACTCTCCTAGTCAGTCTCGCATTCTCCATTCTCTCTAAAAACACCAGCACATCCACAGCGCCACCACAACGTTCCATATCTTCTTTTTTGTGCCACTCTGTCTGCAGTAGTGAAGGAAATAATGCTCAGACTGATGGGATTAAGGCCTGTATTCTCCATAGCGAATTATTTTCCATAGTGTGACTTACTACTCTCCTGTATATTGCGTATATCTTTTAAACACCATCATGGAAGGCAAAAATAACATGCAAGGAATAATTAATGAGATGCAAGCAAAAATAAACCGGTAAGGAAAAGTTGTTAGGGAGCTTACTTACCTGACGAGAATACGCGACTAAAAAGATTATTCCGAATTGCAACTGATGCCAAACTCGAGGATGGACAGATGAACCCCCTGACTGCGATATGTTCCCTCCGCTAAGTATAAGGGTATGATGTTTGCCTCAGTGGAATACCTAGGTGAGTCCATGGCAGCGAGAAAAAGATACACACACACACACACACACACACACACACACACACACACACACACACACACACACTTAAGACTGCTTGATCAACTCTCTGACCCTGGGGATGCCTTCTTCATTCCTTAATATTTTCTTCCAGTTTTATTCAACACAGGACAGACTTATAGAACAGGAAGAGATGACTCCTCCAGTACGACAGACCTTTCCTATGCTGAATAAAATCGTCTGGTAACAACAAGAATAAACAGGACGTCACCTGGATGCTGCAGCCAGGATTCAGTATTAAAATTGAAAGCGCAAATGTAAAGACAAGCTCCCTATTGGTTACGACAATTTTTGAAATACCTGATGACGATAGGACACGTCTCACCTTTCCGTACCTGCAGTGAGGGATGTGGGCTAATCACCTTTAATTACAGGTGTCCCTTTAATTACCGTCAAATCATAGGACAGTACTTGACTTCCCCTTCGCGTTCCCAATTACAATACAATGGTCATGATCCTCTTTAACCAGAATTTACGTTTTTTACGCTGCTTTATTTTCTAACATAAAGCCTCTCCTACTGAAGGGATTATTCCAGCTGAAAAAAGCGAGAAACAAACAACAACTTTCCTAATAACATCCAGTAAGAGGTCGAGGTGCAATACACGCAATAAATCGCTGAGAAAAGGGAGCTCAGAAGTCTACACTGCAACCTGTAATAAGGAAGAAAAGGCGACAGCACACTTACAAGCACACCAGGGAAATATACCGTAACAAGGGCTATACTGTAGACTAATGATGGTGGATTTTGGCTCGTACGCTACCACTGTCATTCAGAGTACCGTGAACTGGAATGTAGGTGACCACGAAAAGCTTTTCTTCGAGGTCATCCTTCCTAAGCTGAATAAAATCGTCTGGCGGTAACAAGAAGGAAAATTGAAGTGATATTCTCGGAATGGTTATGACGGAGACTATATTGCTCTAGGGTAGAAGGGGCAAACTAATCTTTGCTCATCTATCTATCTTTCAATCTATCTAGGGTATAAGGAGAGATAGAAATTACCTTCCACTTTACGATGTGAGAAATGGAGCTTTCTCTCTCTCTCTCTCTCTCTCTCTCTCTCTCTCTCTCTCTCTCTCCACCAGCCAGATAATATGATGTACTCGTCCGTGCCAAGTAAAGACAAACAGCCGGGAGAAGGCCGGCCACCTGCACCACTAGGGTACTTTTTTCGAGTTATTTTTAGAAGTTTAATTTATAGTTACCTTAAATCTCTCTGCTTCATATATTTAAACTGTGGTGAAAGCTGTTTTCCAGTGGTACCAGATATCTGCCAAAACAACGACAAATGCTGCAGAAAATAAGGGCCACAAATTTACCCTTGCCCTCTCGGATACGTTGTACGCCTAGTGACTGGACACTATAACTCGATCACGCTGTCTCAGTCATCTCTCCTTTACTACCTTTTAAAGTTACAGACCGAGGAGAAAAGTTGACTTTTTTGCCTTGCAACAGGTTGCCGTCATCACCAAGAACTAACACAAGCAATAACGAACCCTTATCATCAGTAGTTCTGGCCAGTACTATAGTCTCACCAATCCAAAACCAAGGTTTGGGTGGGGTCCGGCGCTGGGTGCAGCCATGCCATACTTCCTAAACGAGCGATGAGTAGATTCTGTTATATATGTAAGAGGCATCATAGATAGGTACACACATACTAATACAATATAAACGTAAGTATTCTAGCATATCAAAAGAAGGTAAACTAGTAATGCTTATGGCTCTTGTACATCAATAAAGAAACGTGGCATACATATTTTACAGTGTTGCTGAAAAAAATGTGGTTACTTTTACCGACTTACTGTACACGGTAGTTCTAAGTTGGGTAAGTAATGTAACATTTACGTTTATAATATAATTTGAAGGAATCAGTAGAACATACGCTATTTTCTTAATAAAAATAAATAAGTTAAAACACTCACGAGCGGCAACATCCAGGCCCATACTGGGAGTTAATCCATTGGAGGGAGAGTTAAGCTTCTGTCACGTGCTTCCACTGTTCACTTTCTATTATATATATAACTTAAATTATATTTATGACTTAAATTAGTTTGTCTTTACACACACACTCATACACACACACACACACACACACACACACACACACGGAAGTGGGTGAAGTCATGTCAGGCCAGGTGGCGAGATGTGAGCGGACGAATTCTAACGGTGTCAGGTCAGCCACTAGCCAATCAGCGCTACCTTGTTTCCTATACGGAAACAAGGTAGCGCTGTACGCCGGGAAATCCCCGACTGGACTCCACCCAAACCTTGGTTTCAGATTGGTGAGACTATAGCAAAATCAAAGTGGTTCCGTGCAAGTCTCACCGTTCCCATCATCACCCAAGGACAGTACTAACACAGTACCTTGCTTTAAGCTCACATCATCAATATACTACGTTGCAATACAGGAAGGTTAAAATCTCAGAGTGGTGTGGTACGGGACAGCCAAAGATTGCCCACATTCCCTACCGGTTGTGGCAATGTGGGCTGTTACATGAACTATTTCTATGTGATAGCAATATGAAGTACACAAGAAAAGAGTATGGGAAGGAAGGATATTCCCTGTCTCTGGGGAGGAAAGAGAAATACGCAAGATACGACGCAATGCTGGCTGAGAAATTCCGATGAACTCTTGGTCATGGCTGTACAGAATAAAATCATCAGTCATTATCATCATCATACACACGACCTTTCAGGTGAACCTCCTGTGTCTTGAAGGTTCTCTGCAACCTTCTCAACCAGCCTAAAGATGCTTCGTTGTAAAGAAATATACTAATGGAGTTTTAGTTACTTCTGCCGGAATGGTATCACACAATCGTCCTAAGCACTGATGCCGTCCCTCATTATCACGGAGCTAACAGGATCATCGACACTCAGAAAATGTTAGGTAAATTCACTGTTCTATTCCAGAAAAATACACTGCATGTAAACCATAAGGCTTTGAGCCTGGACCTCTGCAGGAGGGAAGGGGACTGGGTGAGACCTCTTCAGGGGGGTGAAGGAGGTTTTTGAGACTTCTGGAGGAGGAGTAGGCCACTGAATGAGACTTGTAGGTGCTCAAGGAAGCTTTTGAGACTTTTGCAGGAGGGGAAAAATACTGCTGTAGGTGCTCAAGGAGGCTTTTGAGACTTGTGAAGGAGGGGAAGGAGGCTTCGAGGTGAGACTTCTGCAGGAAAGTAAGGAACCGAACCACTAACACAGCCGCGACACTCTGTCCCTGGAGGGAGTGACAGGGGCGTCCGTCCTCTCTTAGCTCACTCGCGGTCCACACTGACTCCATTCACCACTGCGCTCCCTCGGCCCTCTCTCTAGACTTGGAGAATTGACGGCTAGGATGCTGGGTCGACATACATTTATAATCATTCTTTTGCCTTATCAACGTTCTCTGTCTCAACCAGAGTTTAGGACTGCTTACTTAATCCTTTGTCTTCACTTATATAACCACCAAACGTTTCACAATAAGGCAAGTTAATATTAAAAAGGAAAAACATAAAACTAACACATAAAGGTGGGTTTAGCTGAGCTTGAGAATAAATTGGTTTTGGGATAGTCTAGAAATAATTACACTGAGAAAGAGTGTCTGAGAAAGAGGTGGATCTGATTAGTATGGTAATAATGAGACAGCTTTGGGGTAGTCTATGGATAATTAAGATAGAAGATAAATAATAACTAAGAGAATAAATAGGAACTTCGATAATTATATGGTAAATGGGGGGTTTGTCTTAATATGGAAATAAATAAACAGGTTTGTGGGTTGGAGAAACAGAGGGCAGGACACACCAAACAAAACCTTGCTAGTTTTATCACGGGGTTCATCTCATCACTAAATAGCCTTAAACATGTTTCCCTAGCCTTTGTGTGTGTGTGTGTGTGTGTGTGTGTGTGTGTGTAGACAGGTAGGTAGGTAGGTAGGTAGGTAGGAAGACAGGCAGGCACGCAGGGACACACAGGTAAGTGGGTAGGTAGGTAGGTAGGCAGACAGGCAGGCACACAGGCAGGTAAGCAGGTAGGCAAGTTAGTCCATCCTAAACCTAAACTGAATCGTTTAAATGTAATCTCTTCGAAAGGACTAAGAATTATGACCAAGGCGCCTGATACACTGTTGGTAACGAGAACTGTGCCATCTCAAGTCAGTCACGAGGCTATAAAAATATCACCCAATTCTCCTCTCAGCAACATACAGGGGAAGAGGCTTGATAACTGGGCACTGGTCGAGGGAGGTAGTGATTTGAGGTGCCAGTCATCGGTGTTGGTTAGTGATGTTACGGGAGCTAGTTTGGTGATGAAGCAGAACTGCCTCAAGAACACGAACACGATAACGAACACACACACACACACACACACACACACACACACACACACACACACACACACACACACACACACACAGTATAACCTCAAATGTGTCCTTTCCATATGCCTACAGACTTATGCCTCACCCTTTGTGATGAGGAGGACCATAAGTTGAAGAGGCTGTGTATTTCAAGTGTACAATTTTCCTGTTTGGAATGATTACAACCACTGATGCTACCGGCTCTAAGTACAGGCTTGCGAGGATCCTAAGTGATTTGCCTGATAAGGGAAATTACAATGAGGAAAAGAATTAATGAAGGTAGGAGTGTGGAGGATATAAATGGGGGAAAGAATAAATGAAAGTAGGGAAAAGGAAAATATAAAAATAAAAATATAAACTGAGATGACATGAGAGAAAAGTGATACCATGCCTTTTGCTGACAGGAAATTCCAGCACCTTATTACATGGACTGAGGTAGCGAAAGGGAACTGGTCAAAGTTTTCCATTTTCTACTTACAAAATGCTGCGGTAAAGGACGCACGCACGCACACACTCACTCACCCACTCTCTCTCTCTCTCTCAAAAGAAAAAAAAAAAGATGCCCAATTAACTTATATATCATGCCAGAACACAAAATGTGTTATATCACCGAAAACTCAAGAACGGTAGATTTTACAGCCAATAAACTGGAAGTCTCAAAGAAATCGTTTTATTGCCCAGACGAAACACCTACAGCTTTTGATTGTGCCTTGAGGACCCGAGACCAATTTAAGAGACCGAGGTGGACCAGAATACTAAGAAAGTGTATCGCCTTTAATATGAGAGACTTTGGAGACGAGAGAAGTAGTAGAGGGTTTGAGATGATAGGATTACTATTTCAATACGAGAGGCCTTTGGATAGGAGTGAAGCAAGACAAGGAAACTTCAGGTCAGAAAATTATCTATTTCAATACGAGAAACTGTGGAGGGGAGTGAAGTTAGAAAGGAAGGGTTGAGGTGAGAAAAGGGGGCGTGAGTTGCAGAGAAGGTCGCCATATGGAGGAGGAAAGGGTGACATGGAGGTGATTCATTTTTGGTCACCCCTGACGGGATTAAGGCATCTGGCGATACACAGGTAGACAGTTAGATTGATTGACTGACTGACTGATTGATTGATAAGTGAAGTTTGTATGGAAGACGTAAATTTGGACCAGCTTAAAGTGAATGTACAGTAGAAATGGATGGTCGAAGTAGGTATCTATCTATCTATATACCTAGGCTGCTTCCCCCAAGGAAAGGGAGGTAGCCGAGACAGGACGACACACTCCCCATTTACTCATCCATTCAAACACATTCATTCGCATCTTAGCCCCAAGGGGAGAAGTAGGTATACAGGACAAAAATCTACCAAGTGAAGGTGAAGGTAATACAGAAATGGGTGGCAGATGTATGTATGAAGGACGAGAAAATGGACCAGGAGATATATGTATGAAGGACGAAAATAATGGGCCAGGTTATTGTGAAAGACCTATAATTATCACAGTATAAAAAACAAGGAATCAATAAGCTTCAAGTACTGAGATACAAGTCCTTCAAGTCTAGAGAGAAGCCATAAACCACACACACAGGCCAATTAAGGAAACTCGCCAGTGAACGAGCAAGATGATGACCATAACCATTTTCGTAATAACTTTCCCTGTATATCTTGCACGTAGGTAGGTTTGTACAACTTTAAGATGTGGAAACTGATTAGCTTGCGTGTAGATGTGTGTAGGGGGGGGTGCGCGGGCAAGGAAAGGGGGGGAGGTCATGTAATCTACTGGTGTTTGCACTTTGCTCATAAAAACACACTACAGAACTAATATGTGATGTTACAGCAGACCAACATACATATCACTACTATTTAACCATCAATATACTTTCAGCTGGAGATCCACGGTCGCTCAGTGAAAGCGTTTTTGTCTCGTGATCTGATTTTAGGGTAACTCAAACCAAGGCGGCCATTTAAAGAGAATCCTGATATTAAGTATTTTCATGTGGAGTCAAAATTCTCTGCCAGCCTTGCGTCCTACTTTCCGTATTTCTCACTCTTGTCAAATGAGAGTTTCGTTCCTTCTGATACCTTTCTCTTGTGTGTTTCATATTGCTATCACAAGAAACTAGTTCATGTGGCACCCTTCCATTCCCTCAACTGGCAGATAGATGTTGGAGGCTTTTTGCTCACGGACATACTTGCATATGTGATCACCTTGTCGGTTCTTATTGCAGACTGACGGGATGAATCATTACAACACATTTACCTATCACTCTCACTACAGACACCCATCACCATTAGTGCTTTTGTGTTGCGTGCCTAACCTTGTAAGACTTAAGGCTTCCCAGTGTGAGAGACATTAACCTGGTCCATATACTGTAACTGAGCAAAAACAACATTCAATTAGACTTGCGTAATACTAGAGCTGTCCCGAACTGCAAAGGGTTAATATTGGATCTGGCGTCATTCTCACAACAGAAACCCATCACCATTTGTGCTTCACCAGTATGTTGCGTGCGGAGGCTTGTATGACTAGAGGCTTTACTATGTGTGAGGCATTTAGCCGGCCCATAAAACCCAGCAAAAACAATATTCGATTACCTTCCGTCAAAGGACTCGTAACACTGAGGCGGGAATCGGTCATATACTGATGCAAATCGTCCCGAGTGTGAAGTATGGGATAAAAATTGGATGGGGAAATACTCGTTTCATTTAGCTGGATTCTGGGTAAGCTTTCATAAGGAAGATAAACAGTAAAATTATGGTGTATTCGCTGCTGTATATAGAGAAAGACCAAAAGCAGAGTACAGAATCCCACTTGCAACATTCTGCCCCAAGACTTCTTCAGGAACAACACCAGTAGACAGTGCTTCACTATTTAAATTGACCTAAGCCTGAATGGTGACCAGAACACAAGTACACAATCCTGCACTACCAGTCAGGCTTGGGTCTGTTTAAGGAGTGGAGTGTTGTCCAGTAATGATGTTCCTGAAGAAGCTTTGTGGGCGAAACGTTGACATAAACTGGTTCCTGTACTCTGCTTTTGGCCTTCCTTCGAGTATTAATATTGTTGCTGTCTTTGCTGCTTCCTAAATCATGTATTCGCGTCTGCCAACAAGTTGCTAAGTGAGGTGTGTGTGTGTGTGTGTGTGTGTGTGTGTGTGTGTGTGTGTGTGTGTGTGCGCGCACGCGCGCATCTGCGGGATGTTGAGCCGGCAGAGAGGACTAAACCAGAGAACGTCGGCTGCACGATCAGGCTGAGCACGAATGAGAGGAAACTTTATCGCGGTCAGGTGGTCATCGACAGCTGGCGGCCGGCTCCTTTCTAGGTGAACCACAAAGAAATGTTGCAATCACGTCGTGGAACATCAATGGGGTTCGTACAAAGTTAGAAAAGCCCAATGTACTGTACTGGCATTGTTAATGAATTACGATGTGATAGGGTTGAATGAAGTGAAAACTAGTGATCGTATCTCTCTACCTGGCTATGTTTGTTATAGAGACACTGTGAGGTCAGACGGACATAGAGGGGGCACAGTGATACTGGTAAAGCGTTGTTTACAGTCATCTGTAATGGGTGTAGACTGTAAAATGAAAGACCAAGTTTGGCTCAGATTGTCCCTATTGAGCACTGTGCTCTTGGGGTTTGTGTATATACCCCCTACAGATTCGTAGTACTTTAATCCTAACAGTTTCAGTTATATACAAGAGAAAATCATATGTGGAAAAGAGGAAAATGTTCTACGAATGGGAGACCTGAACACACGTTTTGGTACTGGTGTTCAAAGTATTTAGTGAATTTACTTGTCCCTGGATCTGATTATTTCACCTACCCTGAGATTCCTGAGCAAATTAATTTACCTAATGAGAATGCAAATACTATGACTACTGTATGTGTAGAACAAAATTTAGTGGTGGTAAATAACTTGAAATATGGTGAAAAACATTATAAGAGCAATCTGACGTATAGGAAACATCTATCTATCTATTAGTAGGACTGCTACGGTCATGGCCAGAGAGAGAGAGAGAGAGAGAGAGAGAAATTACACATTTATGTGCATCAATAGGAACAGGGTATATCAGTTTGTGCAGTATGTACAAAGGAACAAATGAATACAAAGGCAGTGACAGATCTTTCTCTCTCTCTCCACGTGGTCAGTATTAGGAAGAGAGAGAGAGAGAGAGAGAGAGAGAGAGAGAGAGAGAGAGAGAGAAATTACGTGTATACCAGATGGATGTGCATCAAATGCCAATGCAATCAGTGACATGAATTATTTCTTTTACCAAAATGAATACAAAGGCATAATTTCTTTAGGCCTCTTTCAGCTCCATAATTGTGATATTATTACCCTCCCCTTACTCGCTAAAACCTGTACTAAACTACCTAAACTTTTAAACCAAATGCGGGAGAATATCTTTGTAACCTGAGTACTGCGTCAATTTATAAGTTATTTATAATT
The DNA here is from genome assembly GCF_032717465.1 of Coenobita brevimanus. NCBI lineage: Eukaryota > Metazoa > Arthropoda > Malacostraca > Decapoda > Coenobitidae > Coenobita > Coenobita brevimanus. Next base: position 69,834 of record NW_027642078.1, read on the forward strand.
TCTTTCATTTACTGTTGATTCATCCATCAAAATACACAAGTGTAAGTTTTATTCATCTGAATTTATCGAATTTGTGATGCCTTGTAAATAGCTTCTACCAATATTTTAAACTGCATTTAAAGTTTCACTGTGAATAATGGTCTGATATTCCATCGGATCACGCCCCCACAGCGGTTGCTCTGTCCCCCCTGTGGTGGATAGGGTGTGCCTTGGTGTGCGGGGCGGTTCTGTGCTTGGTGATCATGCAGTTTTGTATTGAAGTTGTAAGAAGAAGAAATCTCGGTTAAAACGTCTTATAAAGTTTTGTGATGTTCACATCGAAAACTTTATTGGGGACCTTTCTCGATTCGATATTCCCCAGTTTGATCCTGACATTGATACTAATGTGAGCCAAATGGCCGATATTTTGTACATTTGTGCTAGTGCCAGTCGGTGTGCTCAGGTGACTGTGCCAGAGGATGTCACAGTGAGCAGGTGGGAGAGACTCTTAAATGATATGGAGGTGTTGTATGCTGATGATTTGGTGTTGATTGCAGAGAATGAAAGGGAAGGCGGAGGAAAAGGTTTAGGAAGTGGAGAGATGGTATGGGGCAAAAGGGTTTAAGGGTAAATGCAGATAAAACAAAAGTGATGATATCTAGGGTTGGTGGCGGTACTGTCAAAGACGAGGGAGAGTGGCCATGTGCAGTTTGCCACAAGGGCGTGGGTAGTAATTCCATCTTGTGCGGTGTGTGTGATAAATGGGTGCATAAGAGATGTAGTGGTATCAGAGGTAGACTGCGAGATAATGCTGATTTTATGTGTATGGCGTGCAGAGGTGAGCAGGTGGAGATTGTCAGACGTAAAAGGATTGAACTTGCTGGTGAATCTCTTGAGTGTGTGGAAGAATTTTGTTATTTGGGAGACATGTTGTGTGCTGGAGGTGAGGCTGGAGCTAGCTCTGTGGCTAAGGTGAGAAGTGGTTGGAAGAAGTTCAGGGAGCTCTTGCCTCTCCTGACATTGAGAGGGCTCTCCCTACGTGCTAAGAGGTCTTTGTATGCAGCATGTGTTAGGACTGTAATGCTGTATGGCAGTGAGACCTGGGCAGTGAAGGAGGAAGATATTCACCGACTCAGACGTACAGAAATGACAATGATTAGGTGGATGTGCAGTGCGTCCCTGCATCCAAGGCCTGATGGGGCTGGGTTTACGATGGAAGAGTTGAGAGGTAGGATGGGACTGGAGTGTATTGGTGTTGAGATGAGGAGAGGTAGATTGAGGTGGTTTGGACATGTGGAGAGGATGGGGGATGATAATTGGGTGGGGAGGGTGAGGAGTGTTAATATTGGGGGTGGGGTTATGAGGGGTAGACCGAGAAAAACATGGGACGAGGTCATTAAGTGTGACCTTAGGGTTAAGGGACTGAACAGGGAGGCTGCAATAGATTGTGCAGCGTGGAGAGCCGCCATTAGGTGACCAAGGCCGACACATGCAAGCATGTTGGAGCCTTTAAAAACGAAAACGAAAAGGAATATGTAAGTCTTTGTCTGACCTTTCACCATATATGTCTGCCTGATTCGCCACGGCTACAATATATCATCTTGCCTGGTCATTACTTACAGCCTCGTATCTGCATAATATACCATGAAATATTGTAGCTGGCGGACCGTGGCAGGAAAAAGAGAGAAAAAGAGGAGGGATAAGAAAAAGAGCAGAGAGTAAAAGCAAAGAGAACAGAGAATATGAAGAGAGCTGAGAATAAAAGGAAAAAAGCAGAAAGGCTGAATGAGGCCAGAAAAAGAGTGAGAAAACGAAGAACGACAAGAAGAGCACAGGGCAAGAGAACAGTAAGGCTTGGATAGGTGGTTCGGAGGCTGATGAGGACTGTGAGGAGTGCTAAAGTAAACGCAGACTTGACTACGTGGTTCAGAGGCTGAAGAGGGTTATGAGAAGACCATGAATGATTTGAGAGAGTTGTCATTGTATAATCAGACAGGACGTGTACAACTCCCAATATGGTGTGTGTAATAAGCAGTAAAAAGCCTTGCACGAGGGAGGTCGGGAAATATAAACGTGCTATTGACACATCACCAATAGGTGGAGTGTAATAGATAATAAAAACCTTGCACGAGAGGGAGGTAGGAGGCTTTAAAAACATACCATTGACAGATTACCAATACGACTAGTATAATAGACTCCTATGTAAAACACACGAGTAAACATCCATGCCTGAGAGGTGGGGAGCTGTAAACACATACCAGTGATGTTACCAATTGGACGAGTATAATAGACAGTACACATCCTTACTTGAGAGGAGGCGGAAAGCTTCAGAAGCATTCCATTGACATATTAACCTCCACATTAAGCAAAGCACTGAGATATCTATTAACGCTTGCCATAAAAGACTGAACCTGAGTCTGTTATCTCGCAGCCACATACGAAAAGACATAAAACAAGGCATATCCAACGACTTTCAGTACAGCAACGTCTCTTCAACCTTATTCTTACTTCAGATGACTTTATTCAACTTGGGCAAGATATCTGCTAATGAAACTTGGGCAGGATATCTGGTACACAAGGCTGTATCTACTGCCATCTTTCTAGTTCTAGTATTTTCCACGAAGCTCTTATACAATCGTCCAGAGAGAGCTAAATAAACTAAAAACATATGCTATACTAAGGAAGAGGGAATCGTAACTATAAAGGACGCTATTCTTAAGCAGTCCACCCTCAGTCACATGAGAACCCAAACGTAAAAACGAAGTTTTAGTTACACAAGGCACACACAAAATATATAAAATAGACGAAACACGAAGCGAGCACACACACACACACACACACACACACACACACACACACACACACATACAAACAAACACACACACACACACACACACACACACACACACACACACACACACAAAATCACGTTCACCTCCTATGATGTTTGACATTGGAAGGACCGACCAACAAAAGACCGAGCCCAGTCTCAACTAACCTATCCATATTTGCTCAAACTGAACACTGCCTAACCTCGAATGACCTAATCCAACCCAAATCAACCCAACCTAATCTAACTTAACCTCACCTAACCCAGTCTAATTGTATTTAACCTCACAATCTCACATAACCTTCCCATACCTAACCTAACCAATTCTGACGCAGCCTAACCGCATCTAACCCTACCTAATCCTACCCAGTCTCACTTAACCATACAATACCCGACCTAACCCAACCCAGTCAAGCCTAAAATGACCTAATCCAATCGAACCTAACCCAGCCTAACCCAACCAAATAAAACCCAACAGAAAACCTATCAAAACCGACGTATTCTAAAGCAATCTAACCTAATCCGTCTATATCTAGTCGAACTGAAGCCAACCCAACCAAAAATTACCTAATCAGACCAAACCCTGCCCAAAGTGACCTAACCTAACTTTCGGTCGCCCATGAAATCGCTTTATAAGAAAGTATGCCCGGCCTTTCGATTCACATCTCCCTTTTCTCTTTCCCTTTCACACTGCCTGTATCTCATTTCACCTCTCACTGTCACTTCTCACTCTCTGTCTCTTTTCTTAACTCTCGTTGTTCTTTCCTTGCCTCTCCCCTTTTTATTTTCTTCGTAACTGCCCTTTCACATTCCAAATTTTTCCATTCGCTCCCCCTCTGCGCCTGTCGCTCCCTGTCTTTTAACTCTCTCTCTCTCTCTCTCTCTCTCTCTCTCTCTCTCTCTCTGTGTGTGTGTGTGTGTGTGTGTGTGTAGTAAATCTTCTAACTTGGTTTATATGTACTGTACTATCCTTTTATTTGTTGTTCGGGCTACACGTAATTAGAGAGGTGCATGAAGTACAGAAACCCCAAGCTGGCTGCTAGCGAGAGTACGGGGTCGGAGAGAAAAGTGGGGGGGGTTTGGTGGGAGTGTGGGACTATGAGGAAGGGAGGGGGAGGGGATAATTCTCCATCGAGCAGTGTTACAAACACCTTAGTCCACGGAAAAGGAAACGAACTTATTCCGACGTCTGTACAAGATATAACTTTACTTCCTGGAGTCAAATCATTGGTGACGATGCTCAGTTTCCTATTGAGGAGATAGTGTATAAGGTCCTTTCCTGTTTTGGCTAGTGTGTACTACAATGTTTACCATAACCTATGTTATTTAAAGTGTATTTAATTCATTTTGTATGCTCTTATTCTAACCATGATATATCACTGGGAAATTTTTCTCGTAAAAAAAGTGACTGGTGACATTGTAGTTACATTTCTAATCAGAAGTGTAATGATTTCCATCTTTCATTAAGGCTATATAGATGCACTGATCAACCCTTTAATACTTCGCTTGTTTTTTGGACCATAATTGTTTGCTAATATCTGATGTACTGCTTATCATGTTAAGGTTTATTGTTGCTTGAAATCCTGTATGTGTAACTGGATATTGTGGTCAATAAATACTTACTTACTTACTTACTGTGTGTGTGTGTGTGTGTGTGTGTGTGTGTGTGTGTGTGTGTACAAAACGATATTAACCAGCCTTATGCAAAAATATACCGTTAAGAAAATCTTTCACTAGTGGGAGGTGCCTGAGTGTTACCATGCCAACCTCTCACACCACCAAAGTTACATACACACATTACCCCATTAGCAAGTTCCACTAGAGAGCATTGTGTGTGTGTATGTGTGTGTGTGTCTGGTGTGTGTGTGTGTGTGTGTGTGTGTGTGTAGGCGAATGTGTTGTGAGTGGAGGGGGGGTGGGGGTTGTATAGTTTGATGTTTTTGCTGTGTGTGTGTGTGTGTGTGTGTGTGTGTGTGTGTGTGTGTAAGCTCACTACTCGTCAAAGGACCTTGGTAATACATAAGAAGACATGCTATTAAAGTTGCGGCACAAATATATTTTAATGTGCTATGATGTCAACTTCTCTCAAAATAACGCCACGCTTCTTCTCCCCTTTCCTGTCTCCTTGCCATGCGTCTGTCTGTCTTCCGTCTGTGTGTCTTTCTTTCTGCCTGTCTCGCTATTGCAA